>NW_025533474.1:505000-530000 GCF_020615455.1 Coregonus clupeaformis
TAGTTGATGATATTGTTATGTGTATTAATATAGTTGATGATATTGTTATGTGTATTCATATAGTTGATGATATTGTTATGTGTATTATATAGTTGATGATATTGTTATGTGTAATAATATAGTTGATGATATTGTTATATGTATTCATATAGTTGATGATATTGTTATGATATTAATATAGTTGATGATATTGTTATGTGTATTAATATAGTTGATGATATTGTTATGTGTATTAATATAGTTGATTATATTGTTATAGTGTTATAATAGGCCTACTCTCCTTAACATGTTTTCAATATAAATTAGATGCGGGATGTGAATTAGTTCTGTTTCCATCTGTGTGCCCCAGGGTGATCGCTCCTACACTATCTAGAATCTAAAAGGGATCTTTGGCTGTCCCCATAGGAGAACCCTTTGTAGAACCCTTTTTGGTACTAGGTAGAACCCTTTTGAGTTCCATGAAGAATCCTTTCCACAGAGGGTTCTACATGGAAGCCAGAAGGGTTTTACCTGGAACCCAAAAGCGTTCTCCTATGGGGACAGCCAGAGGACCCTTTGGAACTCTTTTTCTAAGAGTGTACTGTATCATAGGTCTATAGACTTGTCTTCTCAAAACAGGCTTAAAACACAACAAGCAACTAACATTTTCTCTTTCTAATCTACTGTTAACGCTTTTCACTCAGGAAGGTATTTTGTGTGAAAGAGAGACAAATAAATACTGTGGAAAGACTGTGTGTTCATTAGTGCCCACCGTAGCAAAACGTTTGGCAACAGAAACCGTTTAGGTCACGTTGTACAGCGTTTGGAGTAAACTGTTTATGCAACATTTTAAAACTGTTGCCTGCTGAGTAAACTAATGAATACGACCCAGGTAGTAGCCTACAACTCGGCTGTTGATGTCTGCCTCATGCTGAAACCTGTATGTAGCCTGAGGGTGCAAGCTAGATATACTGTTTTTTCAAAGCTTATCTAGATTTCAGTTAGCTTCACATTCAAGATCAGACTTCACCCATTAGAATACACAGAGTGCTAGTCATCAGGAAGGTGCTCTTTCAGCAGAACTGTAGATATCTCAATGACTTGACATGTTCTAGTTGTGAATTCAGGCTACAAGGTGAGAATCTTTCCAGGGATTATTATAAAGTGGTAGAGAAATGTAATGTCTGGTGTAATTCTAGTACAGTGAATGGAAGTAAAACACTCAGACCTAACAGTCTACTTCTACTGAGACAGGTACGTGTCAGTCTAATCATACAAAATGGCGCTAACTGAATGTGGGAAAGTCAAATTCAATATATTCATATATTATAGTTCTACATTTAACATTTCATATGATAAATGTAATTGTATCATAGTTCTACTATATTGTAGTGATCCTCGCTAAATGAGCCACGTCACAATTCCAAACAAGTAACCCAATTGGCGCCAACGACACGATGCGTAGGTTGTTTGCCTTTTTACAAGTGCAACCTGGGTTAGCTTCCCTGCCCCGCTGTTCGCTACATTGGTGTCAGAAGTAGTATGGTGTCTGTGAGGCCATCATAATTTATGGCCCGGACATGTGAGGGGTCTGAGTAGTCGAAGCACGGGACTTTTGTAGGGGACAGTGTGAGTCAGGTTACAATTCCCATTTCTGCGATGCGTAAGTTGTTTGCCTTTTTTCGCCAGTGACCTGGGTTTACCGCCCTGCCGGCTGTTGATATCATAATCTTCCCGACATCGTTTGGACACACCTACTCATTCCAGGGTTTTTCTTTATTTTTACTAATTTTTACATTGTAGAATAATAGTGAAGACATCAAAACTATAAAATAACACATATGGAATCATATAGTAACCAAAAAAGTGTTAAACAAATCAAAATATATTTTATATTTGAGATTCTTCAAATAGCCACCCTTTTCCTTGATGACAGCTTTGTACACTCTTGGCATTCTCTCAACCAGCTTAATGAGGTAGTCACCTGGAATGCATTTCAATTAACAGGTGTGCCTTCTTAAAAGTTAATTTGTGGAATTTCTTTCCTTCTTAATGTGTTTGAGCCAATCAGTTGTGTTGTGACAAGGTAGGGGGGGTATACAGAAGATAACCCTATTTGGTAAAAGACCAAGTCCATATTATAGCAAGAACAGCTCAAAAAAGCAAAAAGAAATGACAGTCCATCATTATTTTAAGTCATGAAGGTCAGTCAATACGGAACATTTCAAGAACTTTGAGAGTTTCTTCAAGTGCAGTCGCAAAAACCATCAAGCGCTATGATGAAACTGGCTCTCATGAGGACCACCAAGGAATGGAAGACCCAGAGTTACCTCTGCTGCAGAGGATACGTTCATTAGAGTTACCAGCCTCAGAAATTGCAGCCCAAATAAATTGCTTCACAGAGTTCAAGTAACAGACACATCTCAACATCAACTGTTCAGAGGAGACTGTGCGAATCATGCCTTCATGGTCGAATTGCTGCAAAGAAACCACCACTAAAGGACACCAATAATAAGAAGAGACTTGCTTGGGCCAAGAAACACGAGCAATGGACTTTAGAACGGTGCAAATTTGTCCTTTGGTCTGGAGTCCAAATTTGAGATTTATGGTTCCAACCGCTGTGTCTTTGTGAGACATGGTGTGGGTCTCTGCATGTGTATTTCCCACAGTAAAGCATGGAGATTTATTTAGAATTCAAGGCACACTTAACCAGCATGGCTTCCACTGCATTCTGCAGCGATACGCCATCCCATCTGGTTTGGGCTTAGTGGGACTATCATTGGTTTTTCAGCAGGACAATTACCCAACACACCTCCAGGCTGTGTAAGGGCTATTTTACCAAGAAGGAGAGTGATGGAGTGCTGCATCAGATGACCTGCCCTCAACAATTCCCTGACCTCAACCGAATTGAGATGGTTTGGGATGAGTCGGACCGCAGAGTGAAGGAAAAACAGCCAACAAGTGCTCAGCATATGTGGGAACTCCTTCAAGACTGTTGGAAAAGCATTCCAGGTGAAGCTGGTTGAGAGAATGCCAAGAGTGTGCAAAGCTGTCATCAAGGCAAAGTGTGGCTACATAAAGAAACTCAAATATAACATATATTTTGATTTGTTTAACACTTTTTTGGTTACTACATGATTCCATATGTGTTATTTCATAGTTTTGATGTCTTCACTATTAATCTACAATGTAGAAAATAGTAAAAATAAAGAAACAATGGTTTTGGGAAACAGCTTGGAGATTTAACAATACTCCTACAAAGGTTCTGACGATTAACTTATCCTTCAGGTGCTTTAGGGAAACCGGGCCCAGGTGGTCTCTTTAGGAAATGTTTAGAAAATATTTGGCCTATGCTACATGCCCTGTTATTTGGATTTAAAACCGATTTGTAGGTGATCAATCCTGCTACTGATAGCCTATGTGAACTGATATGAACAGGTTTAGGTTGGTCATCTAGGATATGTAGGCTATAGCTGAGGTATAGACCTCCATCTGCATATCACTAACTCTGTTATATATTATCAGGTCTCAGTTTGAAATGGTGTGTAAAATACCATGCCTAGGCTACAAGCTCTGTGCTGCTACTGTTAGGTCTATAACGTTATGGGAACTGATCTGAACAGGTTTAGGTTGGTCATCTAGGATATGTAGGCTATAGCTGAGGTATAGACCTCCATCTGTATCAGGACTAGGCTCCTGCTACTGTTACTGTTCTAACGTTATGGGAACTGATATGAACAGGTTTAGGCTGGTCATCTAGGATATGTAGGCTACATCCGAAGTACAGTACCAGTCAAAAGTTTGGACACACCTACTCATTCCAGGGTTTTTCTTTATTTTTACTATTTTCTACATTGTAGAATAATAGTGAAGACATCAAAACTATGAAATAACACATACACATATTGCTCATGCCTAGGCTACATGCTCTGTCCTGCTACTGGTAGGCCTGTAACGTTATGGAACTGATCTGAACAGGTTTAGGCTGGTCATCTAGGATATGTAGGCTATAGCTGAGGCATAGACCTCCATCTACATATCACTAACAAACCGCTATTATATATTATAACCCAGCCTACTTTACATAATATAAATCTCGTACTTGTTGCAAAAAACCTTTCTGTACGGATCTGATCCCCCTCAGATCAATCATGTCCATTTTAGCCCTTCTGTCTACATTCTCAGATATGTTTAGAAATGAACAGATTGAAAGAAATAGTCTACTTTTAATAAATACACATTAGCCTGAGAGAGTGGAAGGGCTGAGAGGAATGTGGCCTTGTGTTGCTGCACTGTCTATAACTACCTTAACAAACAGTAACAGGGAGATGAGGTGAAAGATATCAGTCACGACTACATGTTATACAGGCTTTGGTATTTCCATTTATATTTTGAGGTTGGACGTTAGCACGTTGGCCGCACCTCTTGGCGCCACCTCAATAGACAGTATGCTTATGCCTGTGCTGGCTTGTCATCTCTTTAGTCAGAAGGGTTCCATCTGTTATGTGATATTTAAGAGCAGCTGGCCCAGTGTTCTGGTTGGCCTTAGAGATGTTAGAAGACTGGCACCTCTTTGTAGCTCTGCTTCTTTAAGTTGATGAACAAAGTCTTTCTGTCTTGTATGTCCCAGGGTTTTGGTCTGGTTTGGTTTGGTTTGGTTTGGTTTGGTTTGGTTTGGTCTGGTCTGGTTTGGTCTGGTTTGCTCTGGTCTGGTTTGGTTTGGTTTGGTTTGGTGTGGTCTGGTCTGGTTTGGTTTGGTGTGGTCTGGTCTGGTCTGGTCTGGTCTGGTCTGGTTTGGTCTGGTTTGGTCTGGTCTGGTTTGGTTTGGTTTGGTTTGGTCTGGTTTGGTCTGGTTTGGTCTGGTCTGGTTTGGTTTGGTGTGGTCTGGTCTGGTTTGGTCTGGTTTGGTCTGGTTTGGTTTGGTCTGGTCTGGTCTGGTCTGGTTTGGTTTGGTGTGGTCTGGTCTGGTTTGGTCTGGTTTGGTCGGATTTGGTTTGGTCTGGTTTGGTCTGGTTTGGTCTGGTCTGGTTTGGTCTGGTTTGGTTTGGTTTGGTCTGGTTTGGTCTGGTTTGGTTTGGTCTGGTTTGGTCTGGTTTGGTCTGGTTTGGTTTGGTCTGGTTTGGTCTGGTTTGGTCTGGTTTGGTCTGGTCTGGTCTGGTTTGGTCTGGTCTGGTTTGGTCTGGTTTGGTTTGGTATGGTTTGGTCTGGTTTAGTCTGGTCTGGTTTGGTCTGGTTTGGTTTGGTTTGCTCCACTTGTTTTTTTACTCCATATTGTAAGTTGGAGGGTTTTTATTTCAGATGTCCTCGTCTGGAGCCACTTCAATGGGCGCTCATGGTGGGAGTCTTTTAGGTACCACTTTCTTGTTGCTAGTCAACATTCAGTGGACACTAGGGATTGGACGATTAATACCGGCGCTACGATGCACGTTGCAGTTTTCAAAATCTCTACTGATTTGACACAACGTATAATAATAATATGCCATTTAGCAGACGCTTTTATCCAAAGCGACTTACAGTCATGCGTGCATACATTTTTGTGTATGGGTGGTCCCGGGCATCAATCCCACTACCCTGGCGTTACAAGCGCCGTGCTCTACCAGCTGAGCTACAGAGGACCAATGCTTGTATCAAAGTAACAATGCTATGTAATACTGCTGGAAGCTTTGTGTTTTTATCTATACTGAACAAAAATATAAACGCAACATGTAAAGTGTTGGTCCCATGTTTCATGAGCTGAAATAAAAGATTCCAGAAATGTTCCATTCGCATAAAAAGCTTATTTCTCTCCAATTTTGTGCACAAATTTGTTAACATCCCCGTTAGTGAGCATTTCTCAGTTGCCAAGATAATCCATCCACCTGACAGGGGTGGAATATCAAGAAGCTGATTTTACAGCATGATAATTGCACAGGTACACCTTGTGCTGGGGACAATAAAAGGCCACTCGAAAATTTGCAGTTTTCTCACACAACACAATGCCACAGATGTCTCAGGTTTTGAGGGAGCGTGCCATTGGCATGCTGACTGCAGGAATGTCCACCAGAGCTGTTGCCAGATAATTGAATGTTCATTTCTCTACCATAAGCTGCCTCCAACGTCGTTTTAGAGAATTTGGCAGTACGTCCAACCGGCCTCACAAAATGCGAAAGATCTCGCTGATTTCTCCCTGGTGCCAGTGCTTTTTTTTTTAGATGCAAAGTCTCTTTCAAACACTAACCTCTACTGGACACCTTATTTACACATTTAGTTTGATGTCTTCCAGTTTGTAGCCCCTAAATGGTAGCTCAGCAGGAGGGGACGGGGATTGGGATTTCCCATTGTTGTTTAAATAATTTGTTTTATTTAGTGTAACCTATGATAATATTTTGTCTTTAGTATCCTAAATAATACCACAGATGCATCATTTTTGAAAACATAGTGAACATGGAGGCAAAAAGCGAACCCCACATTCTAACTAAATGTTGTTTATTTGCACTCAAATATATCAATGGCATTTTCGGTACAATTTGGTGAAAGCCCCAAAGCGTTCAGAAAGCCTCTGATTCCCACCACTAGTGGACACCCCCATGAGTGTCTTTCAGAACCCCTCCTAAAACCACCTGTTTCGTTTTGGTTGTTGTTAGTGACTCTTTGTTAGTTCCTTCTTCTGTTTGAGAGACAATGTTTTATTTCTTGTTGAGGAACGTAACAATGTTCATATGATTAAATTAAATCACCCGACTGTTTTGATATGTCTGTTAGTAAATGTTTTATTTCTAAGAGATCATGAATAAAAGAGAACAATTGACATTCTAGAATGAGTTGTCACTGTGTTAACCACAACCAACATGCTGCATCTCTGTTTAGGGGTCAGTGCTCTAAAATGAGTCTCTCTGGGGAGAGAAAGGAGGGGGGCCCTGCCTCTAAAATGAGTCTCTCTGGGGAAAGAGAGGAGGGGGTCCCTGCCTCTAAAATGAGTCTCTCTGGGGAGAGAGAGGAGGGGGGCCCTGCCTCTAAAAGGAGTCTCTCTGGGAAGAGAGAGGAGGGGGGCCCTGCCTCTAAAAGGAGTCTCTCTGGGGAGAGAGAGGAGGGGGGCCCTGCCTCTAAAATGCGTCTCTCTGGGGAACATGACACCAAAGCTATGAGGTGAGATGACAATTTTATGAAGAATTTATTACGTTTATTTCTAAAATAAATAGCTATCTTAAGATGAATGCACTTACTGTAAATCGCTCTGGATAAGAGCATCTGCTAAATCAGGAGTTCTCAATCCGGGGTCAGTGGAGGTACTGCAGGGGTTCTGCAGCACCCTGACTGGACTCGTTGCAATGGAAGACATTTGATAGAATTTTCACACAACACGACCACTTTGCCTACTCGTCATTATTGCCTAATATAATGGAATGTATATATTTTTAACCAATTCTGATGGTTGTTACAAGCGGAATTTTGACAATATTACCGTTATACCAACACACTCTTCACACCCGTTTAACAACTCTAAATATCTTTGGCATCGTAGGCATCAGGGTCCCTTGTCAATAATGTTGCCTACAACTTTGCATACAATGTTCATTTTCATCGAACACATATTTCGCCCTAGATGCCTTCAATTGCCCAATTTATAGCCATGGCCAATTTATGATTATTTTTTAACAACGTGATGTTGCGCTCCAAAGGGATAACTTGAAATAACATGATATAGGTAATTAAATAATAAAGTTAGATATATTTTTGGGTTCAGTGAAGAAGAACCTCTAGAGTTCTGATCAACGAAAGGTTAATGTTTTGAGGATGTGAACCCAGCAGCCCTTCAGTGGTCAGATCAAGCCCGCCCGTTTTTTCCAGCGCCCGGCCGGTGATTCGAACCAGCCACCTTTCTGCCATAGGTCCAACTCCTGCCACAGCTCCAACTCCTTAGCTGCTGGGCAAAAACCTAAAATTTTTCTTAAAAAATAAGCATGAGTTAATCTGCCAAACCGAAGACAAAATGCTATGCATTCATTTATACCCATAAGAATAAAATGTCTTAATTCTCAGCACTTATACGACCAATTTTCTACTCTGTGATACTTTGTGGATATGGGCCCAGATCTCAAAATATTGTTATAAAAAAAACTTTGAATGTTTGTTTTACATATACAAATAAATAAAATAATATTACTAATGTAAGCCACTGTAAAGACTGGGTTGAGTTTATTGTGTGGCTCTGCTCATGTCCGCGTTCTGGAACTGTCCGCGTCCCCGTACAGAACTGTCCGCGTCCACGTACGGTTTAGCGCCAAGCATATTGTCCAGTTACGCGCAGAGTGGACAGAGGTGATGTTGGGGAACAACGACGGAGTTTGTTACAGTGTTGAGACACCGAAGTTTATTGTTCAATTTGCTTTTTTGTGTAATGGTCAGTGACAGTAGGAGTGTAGCCAGATCCTTTTCACTCGCTATCCTTGTTTCATCTTGTGGTTCACCGGATTCGTCATCATCCTCGAGGGACAGACGAACGACCTGCTAGCTAGCCAAGCTAGTCGGTACAGCTAGCTAAGCTAGCTACTCTACCAGCAGGATCCTAGTTATCCTAGCTACCACTACATCATCACCGGCTGCCTGCATTTCTTGTGGACCGATGGAGCTCCCTGGTTGTTTCTTCCACCTGTTAAATACGGTGGAGGGCTTCTCCCTCTGTCGTTGACGGATGCTGGCTACCTACCATCCCTCTGTCCGGTTCTCCTCTCTTCACTAGATGGACGGTAACTTTAGTGTTTAACCCCTCTGTGTCCAAGGACTGAAATATTGAATATTATTTTCGGGGCGCCTCAAGTGATTTTTCACCCTACCAGCTCCTATTAGTTCTATTGAGCTCCGTGACACCGACTCGCCTTCAGAATGTTCTATTCCCAGCCCATTGTTCTGCGTCACAATGCCAGCTTCACTATTGTTATCAATGAGACCTGCCTGCGTTAACCCTGTAGGTTTACCTCAGGTAACTTATTATTACCAAGGTTAGGGCTACTTGGTGAGCGTTAACCCTGTAGGTTTACCTCAGGTAACTTATTATTAACAAGGTTACGGCTACTTGGTGAGCATTAACCCTGTAGGTTTACCTCAGGTAACTTATTATTAACAAGGTTACAGCTACTTGGTGAGCGTTAACCCTGTAGGTTTACCTCAAGTAACTTATTATTAACAAGGTTACGGCTACTTGGTGAGCGTTAACCCTGTAGGTTTATCTCAGGTAACTTATTATTAACTAGGTTACAGCTACTTGGTGAGCGTTACCCCTGTAGGTTTACCTCAGGTAACTTATTATTAACAAGGTTACTGCTACTTGGTGAGCGTTAACCCTGTAGGTTTACCTCAGGTAACTTATTATTAACAAGGTTACGGCTACTCGGTGAGCGTTAACCCTGTAGGTTTACCTCAGGTAAGTTATTATTAACAAGGTTTCGGCTACTTGGTGAGCGCGCACACTGTTCACCTGAGTACATGTTGTGGGCACCAACAGTGAGGTGAGACAGAGTTTAAGAGGCAATGGCTGGCGGATAGCCATCAAACATTAAAAATGTTCTGGTCATGGTTAATCATATTTGTTTTAAGAAAAAAGTGTACAATCTAAATAAAACGCATGTCCCTGACCTCTTTTTCAAGATGTGGCCGATTTAAACAGCCAGAAGACATTTTTTAATTAAGAAATAACAATTTTTTGGACGACTTGTTGTTTCTAAATGGCTGCTGGGTAATTTGATATGCATCGAAATCTTTGTTCGTAGGCATCAAATTGAGCGAATGCTGCACAGGTTCACTGAGTTGCAAACCAAATGGGTATAATGGGGTGATTGTTGTCTAATTGGGTGGTCTAGCTAATGGATTTGTAGATCTGACGCAGTTGCTACCTCAGATTATGAGCCTAGCAAGTGTCATATAGCTCAGTTGGTACAGCATGGCGCTTGCAACGCCAGGGTTGTGGGGTTCGTTTCCCACGGGGGCCAGTATGAAAATGTATGCACTCACTAACTGTAAGTCGCTCTGGATAAGAGCGTCTGCTAAATATGTAAAATGTAAATGTAAAAAATGTAATGAATGAGTTATATAGTACCCACAGATGGCCAAAGGGAGGCGCAAGAGTGCTATAAACCCATACTGTTTATTGCCATATAAACCCTAAACCTAACAATCAATCAAATGTATTTATAAAGCCCTTTTTACACCAGCAGATGTCACAAAGTGCTATACAGAAACTTTTACCCTACTTATAACCTATTTTAGCCGTAACCCTAACCCCTAATTCTAGGGTAGGGTAGCCTAGAACACTTTTAGAAACTACTTTAGTAATAATATTATCTTAGTAAATACAATTATAGTATTAAATAGCGTTTTGATTATTTTGTTGTTATTTTATTATATGTATAATTGCAAGACAGAACACTTGATAAATAAGACACATTTGTTTTATTTTTCAAATGTGGTTTGAATTGGGTGACCTAGTA
The DNA here is from genome assembly GCF_020615455.1 of Coregonus clupeaformis. NCBI lineage: Eukaryota > Metazoa > Chordata > Actinopteri > Salmoniformes > Salmonidae > Coregonus > Coregonus clupeaformis. The sequence goes on from NW_025533474.1 coordinate 515,443, forward strand.
ACCTCTGTGTGAAAGTCCAGCAATTGGCGTGTGGCAGGTTTGAGACTGATCTAATACACTTTATTTCTCAGCTGCCTCACCAATGTCTGTACGTGAATTAATAACTTTTAATAGCTAAATATTTCCAATAGATGGCAGCATAAGACCATGAAGCATCAGTTATAGGCTACAAGCAGCAATATGATTGACATAAAATAACATGCAACCAAATTCTAAATGTCCCATGATTTTCTAAAATGGTCACTCATTACTTTAGCTAGCTATATATCTCGTATTAGGCCTGTGATGCTTTTGGAAGAGCAATTAAATAGTGACTATAGCAGGTGTTGAACCCCTGGTAAATAATCACTAGTCAGATGCTCCAACCTCAACTCTAATATACATGCATTTTTAAATATCTAATATTGCGATTAAACAACCTCGGAATAGATAAGACAAGACTGCGTCTTCCAGCGCACCAATGAATTACATCATGCAACCCTCGCGGTTAGAAAATGTACCTCAACATGCCCCTCGCTTGTGCTAGAAGGCAGAGTGCTCGCTGCTGGTTGATGAATCTGACAATGAATGTACTAGGAAAATACGTTTTTCTCAACCAGAGGTGACTAAATTAATGTTCAGGCTTATTGATAATCTTTATAGTAATGAGGTATAATTTCAAAACATGAGCATAAAAACAGCTAATAATAAACATGAATCATCATTATATTATTTCACAGTAATCTGTTAAATGCCTTTTCAGTCGTTCCTCTTGCGTTAGCAGTGTGGAAAGGGACAGTAAAAAGCATGTGCAGGAGTTTTCCTGTGAGGGGGAGTGGTGGTGTATCAAGGGAGAGAACTAAACTAACCTTCTGAAATGTCATTCATGGTCTTATGCTGCCATCTATTGGAATTATTTAGTAACTGCAGTAGTACTGAATAAAGTGTATCTTTACTAAAGTAATTTTTATCATAGGTACACTTCAACTGTGAGAGCCGGAATCTAAAACAAAAATCCAGAAAATCACATTGTATGATTTTAAATTTATTAATTTGCATTTTATTGCATGTCATAAGTATTTGATACATCAGAAAAGCAGAACTTAATATTTGGTACAGAAACCTTTGTTTGCAATTACAGAGATCATACGTTTCCTGTAGGTCTTGACCAGGTTTGCACACACTGCAGCAGTGATTTTGGCCCACTCCTCCATACAGACCTTCTCCAGATCCTTCAGGTTTTGGGGCTGTCGCTGGGCAATATGGACTTTCAGCTCCTTCCAAAGATTTTCTATTGGGTTCAGGTCTCACAGTTGAAGTGTACCTATGATAAAAATGACAGACCTCTACATGCTTTGTAAGTAGGAAAACCTGCAAAATCGGCAGTGTATCAAATACTTGTTCTCCCCACTGTACCTAGCAGTACTACTTATTTCTCTGAGTGAGGCAGATATATATATTGTTACTGTGTAAAACCTAGCAGTACTACTTATTTCTCTGAGAGTGAGGCAGATATATATTATTACTGTGTAAAACCTAGCAGTACTACTTATTTCTCTGAGAGTGAGGCAGATATTATTACTGTGTAAAACCTAGCAGTACTACTTATTTCTCTGAGAGTGAGGCAGATATATATTTTTACTGTGTAAAACCTAATAGTACCACTTATTTCTCTGAGAGTTAGGCAGATATATATTATTACTGTGTAAAACCTAGCAGTACTACTTATTTCTCTGTGAGTGAGGCAGATATGTAGCATTTTGCAAAAAGACATGATTATTTGTCTCTGAAATGAAACCGTCAAGTGATAGATTTTAAACAAATCGCATACCATGATTAGCTAGTGAAAAAACACACCAATCTCTTTCACAATTTCTTTAAACAATAAAAGCTAATTGACCAACATTTCTGAAAATGGATATATAGCGTTTTGGAATGAAACTCTTGTTTCCCCATCTAAACTCAGAGTAGATGAGAGATGTAATGTTTGTCTCTGTTGTGTTGAAGCCCAATCAAGCAGGACAGACGAGCCTCCCCTGTACCCAGCTGTGTGTCCATGAAGAGTGACTGGTCTATGATTCATCCTATAGAGTTTAGAGAGGGAGACTTTTCTACTGAACAAAGGTAAGAAGAACTCATGGGTCATGGTCAGTGAGTTAAACAACACTGTCTCTAGTCATTTCTCCTGTCCCATTTTACCATTTCTTTTTGTTGTTTTCATAATCCATAGGCTAATACTTTTTTCCATTTTCATAGTCCTGAAACAATATTAAACAAACACAACATTCCCCTCCTGTGTGTGTGTGTGTGTGTGTGTGTGTGTGTGTGTGTGTGTGTGTATGTGTGTGTGTGTGTGTGTGTGTGTGTGTGTGTGTGCACTCCCTGGATGAGGAAATGTAATCTGATGTTTTGTCCCCAGAAACCAACAGGAGAGATCAGAGTCAGAGATTCTCAGTGGTCAGTCTTCCCAGAGTCATCAAACAGACCTGGCCTCCATATTCAGTGTATGTGGTCCTGTTATGTACATTTATTTTTGTTTACCTCAAGTAAAGTTGATCTGTCAATCATTAATTCATATGTTCATGAGAAAGCATTTAGTCTCTTGCTTAACTTATTTACTTGATTTATTTCAGTTGCTTGAAGAGAATATTATAACATTTGTGAAGAACGAGCTGAAGATGTTCAAGAGGATTCTTAGTCCAGAACTCCCAGAAGGCTTTGAGAGTCAGAAGCAGGATAAGGAAGTGGTGGATGCTGAAGATGAGAAGCAGGAGAGCAGTGCCAGAGAGGGGGCTCTGAAGATCACACTGCACGTCCTGAGGAAAATGAACCAGAAGGAGCTTGCTGACACACTGGAGAAAAGTAAGAGCTGTCTGCCTCATGTTGAATGCTGTTTTAGAACATTTAAATGCTGTAGCTAAAGTACAGCTAAAGTAGCTGTGTAACTCAATGATATTGTAGCAGCCTTAACACAACACCTAGTGACCTCATCAAGTAGCAGCAGAATGTGTTGTGTTGATTAATTGAGAGAGAGAGAGAGAGAGAGAGAGAGAGAGAGAGAGAGAGAGAGAGAGATAGAGAGAGAGAATACCAATAATAATATAATCAGTCATACCAGTCTGTAATGCATTATGAAAACATTTACACATTTATACAGTCAGTTAAGCGAATAAATTATTAAAATTTAAAATGTTATAACAGTCCCACAATACTGTAGGCATTAAAACAGATGTAATATTAATATCCTCTGTGTTATTTCTTCATTCAGATGAGCTTGCTGTGATTTGCCAACGTGAACTCAAATCTAATCTAAAGAAGAAGTTTCAATGTGTATTTGAGGGGATCGCTAAACAAGGAAACCCAACACTTCTCAATAAGATCTACACAGAGCTCTACATCACAGAGGGTGGAACAGGAGAGGTCAATAATGAACATGAGCTGAGACAGATTGAGACAACAACCAGGAAACAAGCAAGACCAGAGACTGCAATCAAATGTAACGACATCTTCAGACCCATAACTGGACAAGACAAACTTATCAGAACTGTGCTGACAAAGGGAGTCGCTGGCATTGGAAAAACAGTCTCTGTGCAGAAGTTCATTCTGGACTGGGCTGAAGGAAAAGCAAATCAGGATGTCCAATTTGTATTTTCATTCCCTTTTCGGGAGCTACATTCGATGAAAAAGAAAAAACAGACTTTCATTGAACTTCTCAATTACTTCTCAATGGAAACCAAAGAATCAATAATCTCCAACTACGACAAGTACAAAGTTCTGTTCATCTTTGATGGTCTGGATGAGTGCCGACTGCCCCTAGACTTCAAGAAGAACAAGATCTGTTGTGACGTCACAGAGTCAACCTCAGTGGATGTTCTGCTGACAAATCTCATCAAGGGAAATCTGCTTCCCTCTGCTCTCCTCTGGATAACTACCCGACCTGCAGCAGCCAATAAGATCCCTTCGGGGTGTGTTGACCAGGTGACAGAGGTACGAGGGATCAATGACCCACAGAAGGAGGAGTACTTCAGGAAGAGATTCAGTGATGAGGACCTGGCCAGCAGAATCATCTCACACATAAAGACATCAAGGAGCCTCCACATCATGTGCCACATTCCAGTCTTCTGTTGGATTTCTGCAACAGTCCTTGAACACATGTTGAGTACAGACCAGAGAGAAGAGATGCCCAAGACTCTGACTGAGATGTACTCACACCTTGTGGAGTTTCATACCAAACAGAAGAATGAAATGTATCTTGGGAAAGAAGAGACAGGTCCACACTGGAATAAAGAGAGCATTCTGTCACTGGGAAAACTGGCTTTTCAACAGCTTGTTGAGGGCAATCTGATTTTCTATGAAAAAGACCTGAAAGAGGCTGGCATTGATGTCAATGAAGCCTCAGTGTACTCAGGATTGTGCACACAGCTCTTTAAAGAGGAATGTGTGCTGTACCAGGACAAGGTGTACTGCTTCGTGCATCTGAGCATTCAGGAGTTTCTGGCTGCTGTATATGTGTTCCTCTCATTCATCAACAACAATGAGAATCTAATGGCAAAACCTCAATCAACGTCCAGTAACTTTTCTGTGAGGATCAGACACAAGCGTAAAGTTACCTTCTACAAGAGTGCTGTGGATAAAGCCTTACAAAGTGAGACAGGAAACCTGGACCTTTTCCTCCGCTTCCTTCTGGGCCTCTCACTGGAGTCCAATCAGAAGCACTTACGAGGTCTACTGACAAAGACAAGAAGCAGCTCACAGAGCCATGAATAAACAGTCAAGTACATCAAGGAGAAGATCAGGGATAATCCCTCTCCAGAGAGGTGCATCAATCTGTTCCACTGTCTGAATGAACTGAATGACCATTCTCTAGTGGAGGAGATCCAAAGCTACCTGAGATCAGGAAGTCTCTCAGAAGAAGAACTTTCACCTGCACAGTGGTCAGCTCTGGTCTTTGTGTTGCTGACTTCAGAAAAGGAGCTGGATGTGTTTGACCTGAAGAAATACTCCAGATCAGAGGAAGGTCTTCTGAGGCTGCTGCCAGTGGTCAAAGCCTCCAGAGCTGCTCTGTGAGTACATACAAGTATATTTAAGTACTAATCATCAGTTTAGAGAAAAATATATATTATAGTATGTATATAATACTATATTGAAAAACATATTGAATCACTGCATTGATGTTCACATTAGTATAACAATATGACCATACAATTCTAGGAGACAGAAGATTAATATATATTTTGTTTGAGAGACTCAACCAAATGCATCTGCCATTGTCCTTCTACACTACTGGTGTTAAATTAACAGTGTGTTTGTGAAATCATGATGATCTCTTTGTCAGGCTGTCAGGCTGTCTAGTCACAGAGGAAGGCTGTGCTTCTCTGGTCTCAGCTCTGAAGTCAAACCCCTCACACCTGAGAGAGCTGGATCTGAGTAACAATGACCTGAAGGATTCAGGAGTGAAGCTGCTCTCTGCTGGACTGGAAAATCCCCACTGTAAACTGGAGACTCTGAGGTCAGTATTCCTTTATCACTCAATGAACACACACACACTGGACACTCACACACACTGGACACACACACACACACAGGACACACATACTATACACACACACACTGGACACACACACACACACACACACTAGACACACAATCTGGACACACACTCATTGGACAACACACACACACACACTGGACACACACACGAACACACACACTGGACACACACACAAGGATTAATTGAGTAGTGTTTAGAAACATGTTATCTACTGTTAATAATGATACATTCATTCATTTATATACAGTACCAGTCAAAAGTTTGGACACACCTACTCATTCAAAGGTTTTTCTTTATTTTTACTATTTTTTACATTGTAGAATAATAGTGAAGACATCAAAACTATGAAATAACACATATGGAATCATGTAGTAACCAAAAAAGTGTTAAACAAATCAAAATATATGTTATATTTGAAAATCTTCAAATAGCCACCCTTTGCCTTGATGACAGCTTTGCACACTCTTGGCATTTTCTCAACCAGCTTCACCTGGAATGCTTTTCCAACAGTCTTGAAGGAGTTCCCACATATGCTGAGCACTTGTTGGCTGCTTTTCCTTCACTCTGCGATCCAACTCATCCCAAACCATCTCAATTGGGTTGAGGTTGGGTGATTGTTGAGGCCAGGTCATCTGATGCAGCACTCAATCACTCTCCTTCTTGGTCAAATAGAGGTGTGTTGAGTCATTGTCCTGTTAAAAAACAAATGATAGTCCCACTAAGCATAAACCAGATGGGATGGCGTGACGCTGCAGAATGCTGTGGTAGCCATGCTGGTTAAGTGTGGTTAAATTCTAAATAAATCACAGACAGTGTCACCAGCAAAGCACCCCCACACCATAACACCTCCTCCTCTATGCTTTACGGTGGGAACTACACATGCCGAGATCATCCGTTCACCCACACCGCTTCTCACAAAGAGACAGCGGTTGGAACCAACAATCTCAAATTTGGACTCTAGACCAAAGGACAAATGTTCACCGGTGTATTGTCCATTGCTCATGTTTCTTGGCTCAAGCAGGTCTCTTCTTATTATTGGTGTCCTTTAGTAGTGATTTCTTTACAGCAATTCGACCATGAAGGCCTGATTCACACAGTCCCCTCTGAACAGTTGATGTTGAGATGTGTCTGTGACTTGAACTCTGTGAAGCATTTATTTGGGCTGTAATTTCTGAGGCTGGTAACTCTAATGAACTTATCCTCTGTAGCAGAGGTAACTCTGGGTCTTCCATTCCTGTGGCGGTCCTCATGAGAGCCAGTTTCATCATAGCGCTTGATGGTTTTTGTGACTGCACTTGTTCTTAAAGTTCTTAAAATGTTCCTTATTGACTGACCTTCATGTCTTAAAGTAATGATGGACTGTCGTTTCTCTTTGCTTATTTGAGCTGTTCTTGCCATAATATGGACTTGGTCTTTTACCAAATAGGGCTATCTTCTGTATACCCCCCTACCTTGTCATAACACAACTGATTGGCTGAAACGCATTAACAAGGAAAGAAATTCCACAAATTAACTTTTAAGAAGGCACACCTGTTAATTGAAATGCATTCCAGGTGACTACCTCATGAAGCTGGTTGAGAGAATGCCAAGAGTGTGCAAAGTTATCATCAAGGCAAAGGGTGGCTATTTGAAGAATCTCAAATATAACATATATTTTAAATTGTTTAACACTTCTTTGGTTACTACATGATTCCATATGTGTTATTTCATAGTTTTAAAGTATTCACTATTATTCTACAATGTTTTTTTTACTAATTTGAATGAGTAGGTGTGTTCAAACTTTTGACTGATAGTGTATATATACATATATGAATAGATATGGCAGGTTTCAGGACTCTGATGTATCTGATTTTTTTTTAAAAATATATTTTCACCACCAAAGAATAGCAGTGTGGTTTTAATATGATTTGACTCTTTGCAGGCTGTCAGGCTGTCTAGTCACAGAGGAAGGCTGTGCTTCTCTGGTCTCAGCTCTGAAGTCAAACCCCTCACACCTGAGAGAGCTGCACCTGAGTAACAATGACCTGAAGGATTCAGGAGTGAAGCTGCTCTCTGCTGGACTGGGGAATCCCCACTGTAAACTGGAGACTCTGAGGTCAGTATTCCTGTAGTTGGTCAACAAGTGATAACTGTTCACCAGATCCACATGTGATTACCAGGCAGACATAGTCCACACCATATGTGTTTGGACAGTGAAGCTTTGAGTTTTAAATTTGGTGCTATGCTCCAGCATTTTGGATTTGAGATAGAATGTTTCATATTAGGCAACAGTACAGAATGTCACCTTTTATTTGATGTTAATGGTGAGATGTTAGCATTTTTTGTTGTAGCCTCTGTAACTTTCTCATTCATTATTATTCATGATTCATTCATGATCTTTCTCAATCATGGCATCATCAGGATTACTTTAATAGTGTTTAGAAACATGTTCTCTACTCACTTAGACAGAAAATTACTCCAGTCATCATCCACCATTCAGTTACTATCGGGCAAAACATAACCCAAAACACAACCAAAACAAACTGCAAATGCAACCAACGAGTTTGGGACCAAATATTAAACTTTTGACTACTTTAATACACTATAAGTGAATTGGTCAGAATACTTATGACTTCTTCAAATGGGGGACTAGATACATAATGTGCTTTCATTTCTAAATGTTGAAACAGATATGTATTAAAATACCCTCAAATAAAAGGTGACATTATATACTGTCACCTCATATGAAACATTTGATCTCAAATCCAAAACGCTGGAGTATAGAGTCACATTTAAAATGTTAGCTTCACTGTCAAACTAGATATGGTGTGGACTGTATACTCAATACAATTTAAATCTGATACCTCACTGTCTGTCTTTTGACTGATACTGCTTTTTAAACTGCTCTGGTCAGTCAACTCAAATATTTGTACTATACATGTTTCTCTCTACAAGCAATATTATGATAATTTCTAATAATGATACATTAATTTATGAATAGATATGGCAGGTTTCAGGACACTGATGTATCTTAATATGTAGAAAAAATATACTGCCACTATTTTGACCACCAAAGAATAGCAGTGTGATTTTAATATGATTTGACTCTTTGCAGGCTGTCAGGCTGTCTAGTCAAAGAGGAAGGCTGTGCTTCTCTGGTCTCAGCTCTGAGGTCAAACCCCTCACACCTGAGAGAGCTGGACCTGAGCTACAATCACCCAGGAGACTCAGGAGTCAGACTGCTCTCTGCTGGACTGGAGGATCCACACTGCAGACTGGAGAAACTCAAGTATGTAGAGGGTTTATGTCAATGTTCATATCAGGCATGTTGGAGTTATCAGGCTAGTTAAGACAAACATTCTGACCACCACTTGGACTAAGTTATATAAAGACTGTGTGTGTGTGTGTGTATGTGTGTGTGTTTGTGTGTGTGTGTGTGTGTGTGAGTGTGTGTGTGTGTGTTCACACACTGAACACACACTGGACACACACACTGGACACACACTGAACACACACACACACTGGACACACACACACACACACGCTGGATACACACATACACTGGGCACAAAAACACTGGACACAAAAACACTGGACACACACACACACAGGACACACACACACACACACTCACACACAGGACAAACACAAACTTGACACACACACACAGGACACACACACAGACTGGACACACACTCACTGGACACACACACACACACACAAACACTGGACACACACTGGACACACACACATACTGGACACACACACACATACACTGGACACACACACACACGACACACACACACACACACACTGGACATACACACACACACACTGGACACACACACACACACACATTGGACACACACACACACACACTGGACACACACACACACTGGACACACACACACAAACTGGACACACACACACACATTACTCAATGACTGTCTGTTCTTCTGCTTACCGCTACAGTGTGGAACATGGTGGAGAGAACACAATGAAACCTGGACTTAGAAAATGTGAGTGTTGACTGCTGTGAAGAATATGACTAAGAATAAGTCTTAATTCAAGTGAAGTCAAAGTCAAAGACCACCATCATTACTTACTTGGTCATATTAAATATCAGCTGTAGTTCTACAGAAGCACAAATCAGGGACACCAAAGTTTACAAAGAGTTGCTTTGACAATGTGTGTGTGTCTGTGTGTGGCGTGTTCGTGTGACTTTAGAACGATGTGTGTTCAGGGGTGTGTGTGTGTGTGTAATTAATGGGAATAAGTGTTTTTTATATTACCATACAGTATAACATATGATCATTGAACAGATCTCAAGTTACCTTAACTTCTCCTTTTGATAATGTGAGTGTTGACTGCTTTGAAGAATATGACTAAGAATAAGTCTTAATTCAAGTGAGAGTTGCTTTGACAATGTGTGTGTCTGTGTGTTCAGTGTGTGTGTGTGTGTTCAGGATGTGTGTGTGTGTTCAGGGTGTGTGTGTGTTCAGTATGTATGTGTGTGTGTGTGTGTGTGTGTGTAAGTAATGGGAATTAGTGTGTTTTATATTACCATACAGTATAACATATGATCATTCAACAAGTCTCAAGTTACCTTAACTTCTCCTTTTGATACCTAGAAACATCTACATTAAATGAATTAGTGAAAAGTGAGTTAACATTCTAATGTGAATGATGATGATTTCTAATATTGTGTCTGGTTTCATCCATCAGATGTCTGTGATCTCACACTGGACCCAAACACAGTAAACAGATTCTCTCTCTGTCTGAGGAGAACAGAAAGGTGACATGGAGGAGAGAGAAGCAGCCGTATCCTGATCACCCAGAGAGATTTGAGGACTGTGGACAGGTGCTGTGTAGAGAGGGTCTGACTGGGCGCTGTTACTGGGAGGTAGAGTGGAGTGGGAGAGGGGTTGTTATAGGAGTGACATATAAAGGAATCAGCAGGAGAGGATGGGGTGATGACTGTGTGATTGGATGGAATGACAAGTCCTGGAGTCTGATCTGCTCTGACAACCGTTACTCTGCCAGGCACAATAATAAGTCCACTATCATAGACGTCCCCTCCTCCAGCTCCCACAGAGTAGGAGTGTATCTGGACTGGCCAGCCGGCACTCTGTCCTTCTACAGAGTCTCCTCTGACACACTGACCCACCTGAACACATTCCACTCCACATTCACTGAGCCCCTCTATCCAGGGTTTAGGGTTTATGTTGACTCCTCAGTGTCCCTGTAAATAATAACCATGGTAACACTGCACATACACACACACACTGGGAACACACACACTGAACACACAAACACTGGAAACAAACACACAGGACACACACACTTACACACTGGACACACACACTGGACCCACACACACTGGACACACACACACACTGGACACACAAACACTGGACACACACTCACACACACTGGACACACACACAGACACTGGACACACACACATACACACTTACACACACACTCACACACACTGGACACACACGCACACACTGGACACACACACTGACACACACACACACTCACACACTCACACACTCACACACACTGGACACACACAAACACACACACACTAGACCCACAAACATACACACTGGACACACACACTGGACACACACACACACTCACACACTCACACACTCCCACACACACTGGACACACACAAACACACACACACTGGACCCACAAACATACACACTGGACACACACACTGGACACACACACACACTCACACACTCACACACACTGGACACACACAAACACACACACACTGGACACACACACTGGACACACACACACACACTCACACACTCACACACTCACACACACTGGACACACATAAACACACACACACTGGACTCACACACATACACACTGGACACACACACACATACACACTGAACACACACACACACATACACACTGGACACACACACCTGACACACACACACACAGGACAAACACATTGGACACACACACACACACACACTGGACACACACACTCACACAGACTGGACACACACACACACACTGGACACACACACTCACACACACTGGACACACACACTTGACACACACAAACACACACACACACAGGGACACACACATTGGACACACACACACACACTGGACACACACACTCACACACACTGGACACACACACACACACACACACACTGGACACACACACTCACACACACTGGACACACATACTGGACACGCACAAACACACACACACACACACTGGACACACACACATACGCTGGACACACACACTCACACCTGACACACACACACACAGGACACACACACAAACTGGACACACACACATACACACACACACACACACACACTGGACACACACACACACACACACACTGGACACACACACTGGACACACACAAACACACACACACACACTGGACACACACACATACGCTGGACACACACACACACACACACACACACTCACACTGGACCCACACACATACACACTGGACACACACACACGACACACACACATACACACTGGACACACACACACCTGACACACACACACACAGGACTAACACACTGGACACACACACAATGGACACACAAACACACACTGGACACACACACACCTGACACACACACACACACAGGACACATACACAGGACACACACACACTGGACACACACACACTGGACACACACACACACTGGACACACACACACACACTGGACACACACACTCACACACACTGGACACACACACTGGACACACACACTCACACACACTGGACACACACACTGGACACACACACTCACACACACTGGACACACACACAGACAATGGACACACACACATACACACTTACACACACACACACACACACACTGGACACACACACACACATTGGACACACACACTCACACACTCACACACTCACACACACTGGACACACACAAACGCACACACACTGGACCCACACACATACACACTGGACACACACACACATACACACTGGACACACACACATACGCTGGACACACACACACTGGACACACACACACATACACACTGGACACACACACCTGACATACACACACACAGGACACACACATTGGACACACACACACACACACACACACACTGGACACACACACGCATACACACTGGACACACACACGCACACAGGACACATACACACAGGACACACACACACACTGGACACACACACACACACACCTGACACACACACACACACACACACACACACTGGACACACACACTACACACACACTGGACACACACAAACACACACACACACACACACTCACACTGGACCCACACACATACATACTGGACACACACACACACACACACGACACACACACATACACACTGGACAAACACACCTGACACACACACACACACTGGACACACACACACACTGGACACACACACACACTGGACACACACACACCTGACACACACACACACAGAACACACACACACACAGGACACACACACACACACACACTGGACACACACACTCACACACACTGGACACACACACAGACACTGGACACACACACATACACACTTACACACACACTCACTCACACACACTGGACACACACACACCTGACGCACACACACACACAGGACACACACACACTGGACACACACACACACACTGGACACACACACTCACACACACCTGACACACACACACACACTGGACACACACACACACACACACACTGGACACACACACTCCACACACTGGACACACACACTGGACACACACAAACACACACACACACAGGACACACACATTGGACACACACACACACACTGGACAAACACAAACTTGACACACACACACAGGACACACACACAGACTGGACACACACTCACTGGACACACACACACACACACAAACACTGGACACACACTGGACACACACACATACTGGACACACACACACATACACTGGACACACACACACACGACACACACACACACACACACTGGACATACACACACACACACTGGACACACACACACACACACACATTGGACACACACACACACACACTGGACACACACACACACTGGACACACACACACAAACTGGACACACACACACACATTACTCAATGACTGTCTGTTCTTCTGCTTACCGCTACAGTGTGGAACATGGTGGAGAGAACACAATGAAACCTGGACTTAGAAAATGTGAGTGTTGACTGCTGTGAAGAATATGACTAAGAATAAGTCTTAATTCAAGTGAAGTCAAAGTCAAAGACCACCATCATTACTTACTTGGTCATATTAAATATCAGCTGTAGTTCTACAGAAGCACAAATCAGGGACACCAAAGTTTACAAAGAGTTGCTTTGACAATGTGTGTGTCTGTGTGTGGCGTGTTCGTGTGACTTTAGAAACGTGTGTGTTCAGGGTGTGTGTGTGTGTGTAATTAATGGGAATAAGTGTTTTTTATATTACCATACAGTATAACATATGATCATTGAACAGATCTCAAGTTACCTTAACTTCTCCTTTTTCATAATGTGAGTGTTGACTGCTTCTGAAGAATATGACTAAGAACAAGTCTTAATTCAAGTGAGAGTTGCTTTGACAATGTGTGTGTGTGTGTTCAGTGTGTGTGTGTGTTCAGGATGTGTGTAGTGTTCAGAGTGTGTGTGTGTTCAGTATGTAGTGTGTGTGTGTGTGTGTGTGTAAGTAATGGGAATTAGTGTGTTTTATATTACCATACAGTATAACATATGATCATTCAACAAGTCTCAAGTTACCTTAACTTCTCCTTTTGATACCTAGAAACATCTACATTAAATGAATTAGTGAAAAGTGAGTTAACATTCTAATGTGAATGATGATGATTTCTAATATTGTGTCTGGTTTCATCCATCAGATGTCTGTGATCTCACACTGGACCCAAACACAGTAAACAGATTCCTCTCTCTGTCTGAGGAGAACAGAAAGGTGACATGGAGGAGAGAGAAGCAGCCGTATCCT
>NW_025533474.1:535000-670000 GCF_020615455.1 Coregonus clupeaformis
TTTTGATGAAAGGAAATCCCATATAGCCTACTGGACAGGACTTTGCTATGGCATCTTCTGTTTGGGTGTCTCAGGTCAGGTCTGAGCCATGATCAGAATGTGTCTCTGTGTCTATTTCCAGCCCTGCCATTTCTACCTGTCCTGATCTAGTGTTTCACCCCTGACCTCCTCACACCGTCTCACTGTCCATGTCTGCTTTTAGCTCCCACCTCTACTTCACTGTGTTATAATGGACCTTATGCTTGTTATGTCACCTCTGTAACCAGTTATCAAACATACTGACCATTCTGACCCTATCCCATGGCCCTACTTTCTACAACTGAACATTTAAATTCCTCTATGAGTTTTGTTTAGTGTCCATTTACTTATGTATGTATTTGTTGTATATTGGGGTTGTGCTGCAGAGCATCATGGGGGTTTGTATGTGTTGAGATGATCACGTTCCAGATAAATGGTTGAACTGATTCCTGTCTCCCGTCTCATCAGTATTGAATTGTTGTACAGACGTGGTTATGAAACCCACGAGACATAACAAAAGATTGGCGATGAGTAAGTCTGAATCTACAGGAACTATTCTGTCTGGAAGAAGTGGGTTTTTACAACTGTTTAAAACTGTTATTTTCTGTGGTCCAGTCTAGGCTAATGTTAGCACAGTGTATTGCTAGCAGAGGCAAGTGCATAGTCCAGCTAGCTAAGAAAGAGTTAACATCGTCATGGACGGCAGAAAAGGACTGGAGACGGACGTCGGAGCGGGAAAACAACTTGATTAAAAGGGAGGAACATACAGTGATTAAAGGAAAGGACATTTATTCAACTGTGAAGATGAACCTTTTAATTAAATCTGCTAAATGAGCGAACTTAGGAGGAAACGTCAGTGAGTGAAGTGAATGAAGATCATGTAACTGAGGAAAATATTGCTGTGGTTGAGGACAATATTGAAGTGAGTGACAATCAGGAGCTTATTGAGAAACGAAAAATGGCTGGAATTGTTGGAAACATTGGACAGTTTGATGAAAGTATTGAGCAGTGGAGCTCATATACAGAACGGTTTGAAAATTTAGTTCTTGTAAATGACATGGATCAGGACAACATTGTGCCTCCATGTTTTAGTGTAATGGGGCCAAAGACATTTAATTTACTAGGCAGCCTGCTACAGCCAGACAGAACAGGTAATAAGACGTATGGGGATATTGTGGAGATACTTAAAGGACATTTTTCACCAGAACCACTAGTTAATGCTGAAAGGTCGAGGTTCCACAGGAGACATCAGGAAGAGGGAGAATCAGTAACAATGTTTGCTGCTGCATTAAAGAAACTACCAGAACACTGAGTTTAATGCTGTTCTAAATGACATCATTAGAGACAGACTAGTATGTGGGCTACGGAGTGAAGCTACACAAAAGAGACTGTTGACTGAAAGTCATCTGACCTCGGCAAAGGACATTGAAATCAGTGTGTCCATGGAACTAGCTGCTAAAGAGGCTCACCAGTTGAGTTCATCAGGAACTTAGTGGGTTCATCTAACAATCCTAATCATCAGCTGATACATTTTAATCTCATACACAGGGAATACCTTCCACCTAGAAAACATCATTTAATGAACATATTAACCTCTCTTTTGTGTGATCAATGTAATCAATGTAAGGTTCTGTATTTATTTTTCTCAGTTCACCTTGTGTTCTTGAACGTAGCCCTGTTTCTTTGTGTTCTTGAACGTAGCCCTGTTTCTTTCTGTTCTTGAACGTAGCCCTGTTTCTTTGTGTTCTTGAACGTGGCCCTGTTTCTTTGTGTTCTTGAACGTAGCCCTGTTTCTTTGTGTTCTTGAACGTAGCCCTGTTTCTTTCTGTTCTTGAACGTAGCCCTGTTTCTTTGTGTTCTTGAACGTAGCCCTGTTTCTTTGTGTTCTTGAACGTAGCCCTGTTTCTTTGTGTTCTTGAACGTGGCCCTGTTTCTTTGTGTTCTTGAACGTGGCCCTGTTTCTTTGTGTTCTTGAACGTAGCCCTGTTTCTTTGTGTTCTTGAACGTAGCCCTGTTTCTTTGTGTTCTTGAACGAAGCCCTGTTTCTTTGTGTTCTTGAACGTAGCCCTGTTTCTTTGTGTTCTTGAACGTAGCCCTGTTTCTTTGTGTTCTTGAACGTAGCCCTGTTTCTTTGTGTTCTTGAACGTAGCCCTGTTTCTTTGTGTTCTTGAACGTAGCCCTGTTTCTTTGTGTTCTTGAACGTAGCCCTGTTTCTTTGTGTTCTTGAATGTAGCCCTGTTTCTTTGTGTTCTTGAACGTAGCCCTGTCTTTCATTTTTGTTCATTGATTCCACCTGTGTTAGTTACTCACCTGGTCTCATCAGCTCCTTATTTAGTTCAGTTCATTCTGTTTGTGCCTTGTGAGGTATTGTTCATTTTGACTCTACTAAGCCTTTTCCTAGCTTGTTTGTGAGAACCAGTTTTAGCCTTCAGTCCTAGTTTTGTTTCACCTGCCTGTTTGCCTACCTGTGTATGACCATTGCCTGCCTGTGACCACGATTCCTGTCTTCTGTAAAGGCGTAATAAACACCTGCCGCTCTGGGCGTGAATCTACACCTTTTTCTCCCTGAGTATTCATTACAGTACCCTAATGTTAAGTGTCATACATTTATAGTTATTAGGAGCATCTTTAAAGATAATAAGAAAGAGGGAAAAAGATAGAAACTAAATGAAATGATGAAAGTATAAAATAGTAACCATCTGGTGAGCTAATACCCTGACCCTACCACAAACCCACCGACCCCCTCCCCAACTGAGGGAGTTAATAAACCACTACCCTTAGACGCTGGTCTTTAAGATAGATGTACCTGCTATGCATAGCATCGCCCCCAAAGAGGTTCATTCTAAATTATATGGATATGGCATTAGAAGTGCATTGACTGTTCCCTGTAACATGAATATATTGTTAGTCCAGTCACAAAATACAATTTGAATCAAAGTGACAAACATCGGCAACAATAATGACTGGACTATTTAGCCCCAATTGAGCATGTCTCAACAACAACAACAACAACAACAACAACAACAACAACAACAACAACAGAGGATGTGTTCATAGTCCCCAACAGCGCCTACCCGCACACACAAACGTCAACCAATCGGCATTTTTATTTATTTTATTTATATTTCCCCTTTATTTAACCAGGTAAGAAGCCAGTTGAGAACAAGTTCTCATTTACAACTCGTGACCTGGCCAAGATAAAGCACCAAGGCGCCCTGAAACCTGCGCTGCGAAACAAACGCACCCAAGCAGCACAGGAACAAAGACATCAAGCTATGATGAATAAATGAAAACCTTTACCAGACGATAACTATTATCCCTCAAATATAAAATAGAGACAATTAGTTAAACAATCACCATCCTCCTTAGTTCACCCTCCCAACCCCCATTATATATATTTATATACACATGTACACACACACACAACTGTCCAGCTATCAGCTAGCTGGCAATTAAGTGTCCAGCCAGTGAGTAGCTTCTCCCTGCCTCGGTATCACTAACGCTAGCATACATCTCTAACAATAAACAAGCCAGCAAACGTAATAGTAGCTCAAATTCCTGAAGTAATATAAACACCATAGTTAGGCTTGAAACCCAGTCAAAAGCCACATCACTATTTAACCAAACCCCACTGGACCTCTATGGGTAAAATAAAAGTATCCAGAAAGAAAATGTAACTACCTGGCATAGTGTGGCTGTAGCTATAGTAACACCCTGGTAAACTTAGCGAGCTGGCTAAATAGCGCAGGCAACATTAGCTATGATCCAACTTTACCTGGCCTGTCATTATGGTGCTAGCCATCTAGCCAGCCAGCCAGTCAACATTAGCTATGATCCAACTTTACCTGGCCTGTCATTATGGTGCTAGCCATCTAGCCAGCCAGCCAGTCAACATTAGCTATGATCCAACTTTACCTGGCCTGTCATTATGGTGCTAGCCATCTAGCCAGCCAGCCAGTCAACATTAGCTGATCCAACTTTACCTGGCCTGTCATTATGGCGCTAGCCATCTAGCCAGCCAGCCAGTCAACATTAGCTATGATCCAACTTTACCTGGCCTGTCATTATGGCGCTAGCCATCTAGCCAGCCAGCCAACCGATCCTATGAGTCATTTGGTTGTATCCTCATGTTCCAACAGTTCACTATCCACTGTATCCAAGTTCAAAAGACAGTTCCTCCTGATGTAGTAGAAGTAGTAATATATAATAGTCAGATGTACAACAATAGTAAAATCAGACTCTGTGTTTTGATACGCCTGTCTCAGAGACTGGATTGGATTCAAAATTGGGTTTTAACAACTGGAAGAAGGCAACTTACAAAGACGGGGGGATTTGCAATTCATGCAAGGTCTGAGCGGAACAAACAAGCAATGATTACATGGAGAGTCTATCAGAAAGCTGTAAAAGTAATGCAACACTGGTAAATGCCCTAAACAAGGAACACAACAAACAGGTTCAAGAAAATGGGGACTATATTAAAACAATAGGAGAAGTACTACTACTTACAGCCACACAAAACATTGCACAAAGAGGACACGATGAGTCTGCAGAGTCTGATAATAAAGGGAACTTCATGGCAATCCTCGAAACAATAGCTAAGCATGACACAACTGTGGAAAAAAGGTTGACTTCCATTCATAATGCAAAATACACAAGCAAAGGGATTCAGAATGAGGTTCTGAGTTGTTTGGCAGACATGGTTCCAACAGAGATGATAGAAGAAGTGAAAGACAGTGAGGTCTTCAGCATAATGGCAGACCGGAAAACAAAAGATGTTAAAACAAAAGGATCAGATATCTCCAGTACTCAGGTACTATTTCAGTGGAGCTGTCCATGAGAGCTGTCTCCACTTTGAATCGGCTGATCCACTAGATGCAGCAGGGCTTACTGACTAAATCATACACATATTAGAAAGTCATGGTCTTGAATACAAAACCAACCTAGTAGGCCAAGCATATGACGGTGCTTCAGTTATGAGTGTCAGCATTTAGGCGTCCAGGCAACGCATTAAAGAACAAGCAAAGCCTTTTACCTCCACTGCAGTGCACACTGTCTACACTTAGTTTTAGTGGATACAGTCAAAGCTGTCCCTGAGGTAGGACAGATCTTCTCCTTACTAGAAAGACTGTATGTCTTCACATCTGGGTCATACATGTGCATCAAAAATGGCTTAGCGTACAAAGAGAGATGTACCCAGGTGCACCTAGAGAGCTTCAGAGACTAAGTGACACTCGCTGGGCATGTCGATATATGGCTCTACATACTATTATGGAGAGATTGCCTGCCATTGCGAGTCCTGCAAGACATAGTCCAAGAACACAACGGTGACAGATCTGTTGAGGCACGAGGTCTGCTTGCACAGATAGATTTACAATTCATTGTGTTCCTTGTTACACTGCATAACGTTTTTTGGAGAAGCAACATTTCTATCAGATATGCTACAGTCTTCATCACTTGACCTGTCAAAGGCTGTTGATTTAGTTGAAGCCTTAGTTCAAACTCTGAATGACTGCAGGGATGAGTCATTTTCTGATGACCTATGGAATGAAGTGTTGAACACAGCTGAGCAATGTGATACTGCAATACAGCCCCCTGCAAAACCACCAAAAAAGCTAAGCTCTCAATTTAATGGAGACTGTGTACTCAGTACAGTAGGTCAGAGGTCAGATCCAGAAATAGATAAAGACAGTTTTCGTACAACCTTTTTCTACCCTGTCTTAGATCAGATGCTCAATGAGCTCAACAGACGGTTCTCTAGCAGAAACTGTGACATAATGAATGGCGTCCAAACTCTAAACCCCCAAAAGTGATGCATTTTCTCAGAGAAGTCCCTGTTTCCATTTGCTAGAATGTATGAATCAAATATTGAGGACTTGGGGCATGAACTACATCAGTTCAGAAGAATTTGACAAAGGAAAATCCAGAGTGGCATGCAGAGACCCTCCAGTGTAGTAGAGATAGCATTATTCATTCAGCCTTATAAAGAAGTTTTCTTTAAGCTCTTTAAACTGTGTAGAATATCTGTTTCAATCCCTGTTAGTACCCCTTCTTGTGAACAGAGTTTTTCTGCACTAAAGCTGGTGAAAACATATTTTAGGTCCACAATGTCAGATGAGAGATTAAGCAATTTAGGTGTATTAAGTATTGAGTCAAGGAGGGCAAAGGCCTTGAATCCAGATGAATTTGCGGATCTTTTTGCAAGAAACCACAAAAACCGTAGAATACAGTTAATGTACCTGATAGTGAATATGTAATGCAAATGTAATTTTTTTTAATGCAAATAATAAATAGTTGATTATAAACATGGTCATTTGTCTATTAATGTCTGCAATGCAGTGAAGAAAACGACATGACAACAATAATGTGTGATGTAACTGGCCCCTCTAACAGTACAACTGGCCCCAGCCTGGCCCCTCCACTGGGAATGTTCTAGAACCACCACTGCTGCTACGGCTACATTGGCCCAGTTATTGTTGAATAATAATGAAGCTAGGTCAATTCAATTCAAATAATATAGCTAGTAACTTCAAAATACTTACAGCTGAAATACACTGCCGTTTTCTTTGTGAACATGGTGAGATGGAGGAAGCCGCATCCACATGTAGAGTTGTGGGGGAGGGGACAAGTTTCCCAAATAGACACTGGCTTTGGATCAGGTTTAAATTCCCCCACTAATGATCCTTGTTAGGTTTGGGGGAGGGGGAAGCTGATCCTAGATCTGTATCTAGGGGAAACTTCACCCCAGCAAAAGAGAGATGGGGGAAGAGGAGGAGAGAGAGCGTTGCTCTCAGGATTGACAGATCATGTACAAAATCTACCAGTAGGAAATTGGTGTCAGAATATAATATCTGACCTTTAGCAGTTCTAATGTCTTCATTTGCTCCATTTCATTAGTCTTGTTGATTGATTGCTGAAATCTAGTTTCACAGGTGAGATGGTGTTGATGAAGAGCATCCATCTGTTTTTAGTACTGCATTAATAGTAATGCATTCATAGACATATAGTTGATACTGGTGGTCCTACCCATCCCCCCACTTCACTCCATTAACCCCCTACACTTGCTGCTCACATGGTGGTTTGTCTCAATGTATCTGACTTTAGGTCAGTTTTAAGGTTCAGAAGGTAAAGATTGTGTTAGGCTGTGTCAGGAGCACTAGTGGTAGTGCTGCCGCTCCCCAGATCACACATTGCCCTATATAAGTATATACTGTAGCAAGCTGAACCCAACACCTACCAATTACCACCTTCTGATCTCTTGGTGTAATGGATAAGGTGTTGGCTTGATAGTCGCTGGACCCGGGTTCGAGTCCCGGTTGGAGCTATCCATTAATTCGTTACATTGGTGTCAGAAGTGGGATAGTGCCTGTGAGGCCATCAAAGAGGAATGTACCCGTGAGAGACTTGCTATAAAGAAGTGTGGGGGCATGCTCTCCCCAAGGAAGGGGGTAATGTAGCGACCTTAATCCAACACCTAGCCACATCATCGAGAGGTTCGGACCTCTTGGCGTAGCGCTTGTTGGGTTCTGACTTCTAAACATGAAATAGACTTATTCATGTCATTGAGGGGAGAGAGGGGAATGTATAACGTTTCCATTCTGTCAGGATGCGTATCAAAATGAACCGATTATTGTTAGCCATCAGGGATCCTTTTGAAGGAGAAGAGACACAGTCTGGTACAAGTCAACATGACAGCCGTGAGTTGGGGAGGAGTGAGCAATTTGGGCAGAGGTCAGGTTAGATGAAGTGAGGAAGAACATATATCACTAATCTTCTGGATAGCAACAGTGGTGTATTGGCTGTTCAGATGTGGAAGGAGGGGTTCAGCATAGGAGAAAGGGTTAAATACCAGTGCTTGTGTGAATATGTTCTTTGTCTTATGCAGCTGTATAATCCAATGGGTGAATAAACTTGGTTTGAGCTTTACTAAACGTCCCTGAGTTTTACTAGGTTCATTTAGAACCTAACACGCTTAAGGTGTTGGCTTGACAGTTGATGGACCCAGGTTCAAAACCCGTTTGGGGCTACCCCCTGAATTCACTACAATATATTTGTTTGCCTACGGGCAGGGAGACGCGGGTTTGAGACGAAAGGGGAATTACACCGTTGCTGTTTGCAAAAAAACACTACATTGGTGGAAGCAGTGGAATGGTGCCTTGGGAGAGGTGTGCACATTTCATGGGCGGGATCTGTACCCAGGTGTCCCATGGGAAGAACCAGTGTCTTGACCATTAGACCAAGAGGTAATGCCCTCTTGACCTGAGGGTGACACTGATTTTGAAGTTGAAGGCAGGACTACCTCATTACCAGATCATGAGACAGACTCATGTTTTCTACACACATGGGATAGTGTAAAAGGAACTTTGCCTAGGAAGCCCATGCTAGAAGTGTTAGGAGGTGGAAGTTAGAGAATTAGTCCAGTAACTGAAAGGTCACTGGTTTGAGTCCTGAGCCAGACAACAAAACTTGGGATTTGATCTGAACTGGCAGATCTGTGACCAACCCCTTCAGAAAGACAAATTCCCTTTGTTCCCTGTAACATGGACTTATAAAGTCGTACTGTACTGTGCTGTGCGGGGGGGAATTATGTATTTCTGAAAGTGAACAGAGCAGTTGGGGGAAGGGAATACAGATACAATGTTTCAATCTCCAACTGTCTTGTTTCACAGACTCCTGTGAGAGAGAATATATTAGACGGTTGCTGTCAAAAAGTGATTGGTGAGTTTTCCTGTGTCCTGTGTTTATGACCTTTTAAGGACATCCTGTCCGGACGTTCTCTTCACTATTTAGGGTGTGTGCTTATGTAACTTGATAGTGCAGCTGTTTCTTTGAAGTAAAGCACATTGATGAGGAATATATGATCTATTATGCTGTGAGAGAAAGAGCACATATTTACCTGATTTGTTAAATATTAATAGTTAACAATGAATATGTAACAATAGTAGAGACATTTCTTAACTACCAATGCTGTGCTTTTGGTAAGGATGGTTCCCCTCTAGCTCCCTGCAGCTGGTCTGGGCGTGTAGTCAAGGACATGGGATAGAGATCAACTGGAGGAACAGGTAGACCTGGTAGCTCCCTGCAGCTGGTCTGGGCGTGTAGTCAAGGACATGGGATAGAGATCAACTGGAGGAACAGGTAGACCTGGATTGTTTCAATTTCTCGTTGCTTCCACACAGCTACAAGAAGAAAACATGGTGGCTCCTGATCTGCCAGGGAGGGATCGTGCTTGGATGAAAAGCAGAGATTGTTTTGGACAATTTGCAGAACTTCTGAAGAGCTATACAAATCCTGTTGACTCTGTATTAACTTCTGCCTGCAATTGCATAACTAAAGATATTTTACATATACTCAGAAGCCGTTGTCTGTGTCATTTTCTAGTTTAAAGTTTAAAGTTTGTTTAAGAATAAGAGAATATCAGTACTGTGCAAAGAACCCTCTACAACATGTTTGAAATAAAAAGTAATGGCCTGGTGATTGATGTGTCGTGTACTGACCTAGTTGAACTTAAAGTTTGAACTCTTTGAAAAATGTGAAACAGTTGGGAATTTTTTGTAGTGAACTTATGGAGCTGCTGTGTAGTGAGCTTGTGACCCCTTGTAGAATGAAAAAGTAATTTCTGGGTAGGTCTGTCTGAGTATAAGTAAGTGTTAGACTTGTCCTGTGAACACTATGAGCGACAAGAAACCTCAAGAGAGATCAACCACAGAAAACTCCAGAAAACACGTCTCCTAGACCAATTCTAGGTGTGTTGTGTCCTTCATGTCTGGGCCACAAGGACAAAACCATCGATGCCATTCTTTGTGATGCACCTGATTGTTTTAATGGTGGGGATTGATATGAGTGGAGGCCAACCGGACGATTCAACAGTGAAGATTTTCACACACAGCTGTCTCAACAAACCTTTTTCAGCCAAAAACCGGGACTTTTTCTCCAGCGTTTCGCATGAGGGAATGGCTTAAGATAAGACTTGCTCTATGTCAGATCTAAAAGGCCCTGAATGGAACATCCCTGCCTGGGTACGCACTGGAAGAGGAAGTCTGTGGGCCAGATGATTTGAAAGTCATACGGAACTCTTCAGTAGCGTAGAGTCCAGACTCCAAAGTGACAATTTTAGGTTGTTCTGAATTCAATAGCACAAATGCCACCCAATCTGTTAGTTCGTATGTATTTTCAAACGCTTGCACAGAGGTCAACTATTTTGTGCCTGTCTTTAGCTTCAAGTGGCGAGATTGGTTTAAGGTGCTTGATATGATGAAACAAGTGCAACAGTTTTTCCACCATCGTGAACATTTACGAAGATGGTCCCTTCTGTCCTCAAGACAAAACTTGGCCTTATCGGCAAGAAGGTTGATCTATCATGGAAAAGAAAAAATGTGAAACCTTGAAGGCCATGGAGAGCCTGGTGGAAGAGGCAACGTCTGAGTCCCTCACAGCTTGAAGACGGGGATTTGGAGACTGATCGGGGTGTCGGGTTACAAAAGGCCCCTGAAAAGGAGAAAAATGCTGATTCTGTTTTTTTTTCTAAGAAAAATATTATTATAATAATTATACATTTATTGTTTAGTAAGGTGTAGTTTTGTGTAATAATAACGTTTATGATACATAGGTTTAGTAGTAAACATTAGTGTCATAGTTTAATATTCAATATTGTATAGTGAACTTTAATAATTTGTATATGTATGCTTACATTTCTGAAGTAACAATTTAGAAGAAAATAAAAGGTTTGAAAGAAAATTGTATTTACTGTCAAAATCGTCAGGGAGAGACCAATGCGCTGCGTGTTGAGCGAACATGTTTACTTTATTAAATTAAAGCACGAACAAAACAATAAACGACTCGTGAAGTCCACGGTGACAATGACCGAACACGGAACAAGAACCCACAAACACAAAGGGAAAACAGACAGTTTAAATATGGCTCCCAATCAGAGACAACCAAACAACAGCTGACACTCGTTGCCTCTGATTGGGAGCCACTCAGGCCAACATAGAAATAGCACAACTAGAACTCCCGACATAGAAACACAACACATAGAATGAACACACCTGGCTCAACATATAGAGTCCCAGAGCCAGGGTGTGACAGCTACCCCTAAAGGCGCCGGACTGCGACCGCCTCAATAAGAGCAAAACAGGGGAGGGCTGGGTGGGCATGCCTCCTCGGCGGCGGTTCTGGCTCGGCCTTGCCCACCACCCTCCAATAATCCTCCCATGGCGCCCCTGGTCGGTCTGGCCCCGCTGGCTGGAGCTGACCTGAACGTAGCAGTAACGGGCTAGCTTCAGCTCCGTTGTGGAGCAGTTGAGCGGTACCTGATTTGGCACCGATGACCCAGGCGCGGGTTGTGCCGAACTGACGACCGCACCCCTGGCTTGGTGCGTGAGGCAGAAACGGACCGGACCGGTTGACGATGCGCACCCTAGCTTGGTGCGTGGAGCCGGAACGGGCCTCACCCCGGACTGGACGCATCGCACCCCTGGCTTGGTGCGTGAGCCGAACGGGCCTCACTGGACTGGCGACTCGCACCCCTGGCTTGTGCGTGGGCAGAACGGGCCTCACGGACTGACAACTCGCACCCCTGGCGGTGCGAGTAGCAGGAATGGGCCTCACCGGACTGACGACTCGCACCCCCTGGCTTGGTGCGAGTAGCAGGAACGGGCTGGACCAGGCTGGCGACTCGCACCCCTGGCTTGGTGCGAGTAGCAGAACGGGCTGGACCAGGCTGGCGACTCGCACCCCTGGCTTGGTGCGAGTAGGAACGGGCTGGACCAGGCTGACGACTCGCACTCCTGGCTTGGTGCGAGTAGCAGGAACGTTCTGGACCAGGCTGACGACTCGCACCCCTGGCTTGGTGCGAGTGGCAGGAACAGGCCGGGCCGGGCTGGCGACTTCGCACCCCTGGCTCGGTGCGAGTGGCAGGAAGCAGGCCGGGCCGGGCTGGCGACGCGCACCGTAGGCTTGGTGCGAGTGGCAGGAACAGGCCGGGCCGGGCTGGCGACGCGCACTGTATACTTGGTGCGAGTGGCAGGAACAGGCCGGACCGGCTGGCGAGCCACGCACCGTATGCCGTGCGAGTGGCAGGAAACAGGCCGGGCCGGGAGCTGCTGGCGCGCCACCCGGACTTGCAGTGCGAGTGGCAGGAACAGGCCGGTGTCGGGCTGGCGACGCCAACATCTTAGACTTGGTGCGTGGAGCAGGGACAGGCCGGGCTGGCGACGCACCCCGTGAGGCTTGGTGCGTGGAGCAGGGACAGGCCGGACCTGGCTGGCGACGCACACCGTAGGCTTGGTGCAGAGGCAGGAACAGGCCGGACCGGGCTGGCGGCGCGCACCGTCCATTTGGTGCGAGGGGCCGTAACAGGCCAGACCGTACTGGGACACACACCACTGGCTCCCGGGATCTGGAACGGGCCGGACCGGACTGGTAACACATCCCAGGACCTCTCACCGTGCCTCTAAACCTTCCTTCCCTTCCTTTACCAGTGACCCCCGTAACCTGGTGGCCTTTTGAATACTCCCCTTTTCTGCCCTCCGTCAGCCCCGTCGTCCATGCCCTGTGCCCCCCCTAAAAATTATTTGGGGTTGCCTCTCGACCGTCCGGCAACGGCCCTGATCACGCCGTTGCTCCTCTCTCCGTCGCCTCTCTACAGTCTCACCCATGGCCGGGCGATCCATCCCGACCAGGATTTCTCCCAGGTCCAGGACCCCTGTCCGTCCAAAATCTGCTCCCACGTCCAGGCTGCCTGCTCCTGGACACGCTGTAGTCCTGGTATGGTGGGTTCTTCTGTCAAAATCGTCAGGGAGAGACCAATGCGCTGCGTGTTGAGAGAACATGTTTACTTTATTAAATTAAAGCACAAACAAAACAATAAACGACTCGTGAAGTCCACGGTGACAATGACCGAACACGGAACAAGAACCCACAAACACAAACGGGAAAACAGACAGTTTAAATATGGCTCCCAATCAGAGACAACCAAACAACAGCTGACACTCGTTGCTCTGATTGGGAGCCTCAGGCTCAACATAGAAATAGCATAACTAGAACTCCCGAGCATAGAAACACAACACATAGAATGAACACACCCTGGCTCAACATAGAGTCCCAGAGCCCAGGGTGTGACATTTACCTTCAATGAATTACAGCTCTCTCTCTCTCTCTCTCTCTCTCTCTCTCTCTCTCTCTCTCTCTCTCTCTCTCTCTCTCTCTCTCTCTCTCTCTCTCTCTCTCTCTCTCTGTCTCTCTCTCTCTGTCTCTCCCTCTCTCTTTCTCTCTCTCTCTCTCTCTAAATTCTCCCTATCTCTCTCTCTCTTTCCTCTCTCTCTCTCCTCTCTCTCTCTCTCTCTCTCTCTCTCTCTCTCTCTCTCTCTCTCCTCTATCTCTCTCTCTCTCTCTCTCTCTCTCTCTCTCTCTCCTCACTCTCTCTCCCTCATCTATCTCTTTCTCTCTCTCTCTCTCTCTCTCTCTCTCTCTCTCTCTCTCTCTCTCTCTCTCTCTCTCTCTCTCTCTCTCTCTCTCTCTCCACAAGAGCCACTGGTTCTTTGGGTTGTGTGTGTGTGTGTGTGTGTGTGTGTGTGTGTGTGTGTGTGTGTGTGTGTGTGTGTGTGTGTGTGTGTGTGAGCGTGTGTGACCTTGTGTGAGCGTGTGTGGTGTTTCTTTAAAACAACTGTTTTGTAAACCTGTTTACCCTTTTTAGAAAGAGTTCTCAGCTATCCATATTTGAATGGTCAACAGTTTGCTCATCTAGGGGTCCCTTACACAAGGGAACTATATGTACACATGAGGTCCCCCAAGTGTCTTTTAAACTACTTTTTTAAAACCTGTTTAACCTTAACCTTTAAAAATAGCCTCTCAGGGGGTCGAGAATGTCGGGAGGTCCGAGGATGAAATGTCCAGTGGATGTCTCAGTCAATTAAAAACAAAAAAAAGGAAATTGTATTCTTTAAGATGTCCCATTTTGCTAACCTAAACAGATCCATTTGACCCCATAAAAGAGCGTCCAGTGGGATGTCTCAGTCAACCAGAAAAAAAGACCCAGAGGACCAGAAGGGCCTGAAGACATACATCTTAAAGAGACTTCTTGAATCATTTATTCCTCATGGAGCATTTTGAAGGTGAGTTGAATTTTCAATATGATGAAGGCTTCTATATCTAACTATGCATTATATATATATATATATATATATATATATATATATATATATATATATATATATATATATTATTTATGTTGTATATTATAAATGAATGTTTTTAATAATCTATTGTATAAAATGATATAATATATAATGAAATGAGATGTTGTGTTATTGATTTTTTTAAACGAGAATGGACTCTACCTATATATGTAGATATATCCCTACTGTTTATACCAAACAAATGTCAATTTCATGTGACGTCTCAAGGTGTCTCAGAACCCATGAAAATGCATGCCAAACCAAGTCTCTACTCAAGAGAGGACCACTGGCTCCACCTAGTGGATGTACAGTTACATCACAGTTATAGAAAAATTACTAGTCAAATCAAATCAAATCAAATTAAATTTTATTGGTCACATGCGCCGAATACAACAGGTGCAGACATTACAGTGAAATGCTTAATTACAGCCCTTAACCAACAGTGCATTTATTTTAAACAAAAAAAGTAAAAATAAACAACAACAAAAAAAAGTGTTGAGAAAAAAAGAGCAGAAGTAAAATAAAATAACAGTAGGGAGGCTATATATACAGTGGGGTACTGTAGAGTCAATGTGCGGGGCACCGGCTAGTTGAGGTAGTTGAAGTAATATGTACATGTGAGTAGAGTTAAGTGACTATGCATAAATACTCAACAGGTAAGCAGCGTAAAAGGATGGGGTGGGGGGGCAGTGCAAAATAGTCCGGGTAGCCTGATTAGCTGTTCAGGAGTCTTACGGCTTGGGGGGTGAAGCTGTTGAGAAGTCTTTTGGACCTAGACTTGGCACTCGATGGCATGCGTCTTAAGGTAGCAGAGAGAACAGTCTATGACTAGGGTGGCTGGAGTCTTTGACAATTTTGAGGGCCTTCCTCTGACACCGCCTGGTATAGAGGTCCTGGATGGCAGAGAAGCTTCCCCAGTGATGCGTACTGGGCCGTGCGACTACCCTCTGTAGTACCTTGCGGTCGGGAGGCCAAGCAGTTGCCATACCAGGCGGTGATGCAACCAGTCAGGATGCTCTCGATTGATTATGTGTGTGTATGTGTGTGTGTATCTAGAATGTTAGTATAATATTATATATATATATATATATTTATATATATGTATATCTCTACCTACATATGTATTTATCCTACTGTTTTTACCAAACAAATTTCTATTTTATGTGAAGTGTCTAATCAAGAGTGGACCATTGGCTCCACCTAGTGGATGTTCAGTTACATCACAGTTGTAGAAATAAATTTCCTAGCATGTTAGTATACTATTCTATATCCCTCAATGGATAACAATTCACTCAATGTATAACAATGTTTTTTTAAATATTTAACAGTATTTCAATATTTGTTTTTTGCAGACATTTTAAGACTGGATGACATACAATTTTCAGGTAATTAATATTATTATTTTATTTATTTGTTTTTTTAAGGGGTAGATCAGATTAATCAATTTAATTGTCTGCATCACTTCAGTCCCCATGTTTTTATATATATACACACACACACATATTTACTTCTGTCATTTATCAGACGTTCTTATCCAGAGTGAGTGCATACGATTACTCTATATTTTTCTCCATACTGGTCCCCCGTGGGAATCGGAACCCACAACCCTGGCGTTTGCAAACACCATGCTCTACCAACTGAGCTACATCCCTGCGGCCATTCCTCCCCTACCCTGGACTGACTGGGCCAATTGTGAGCCGCCCCATGGGTCTCCGGTCGCGGCCTGCGACAGAGCCTGGATTTGAACCAGGATCTCTAGTAGACCACTGAGCCACTCGGGAGATAAATACACATACATCATACATATACATATATATATATATACATATATATACATACATACACACATACAGTGAGAAAAAAGTATTTGATCCCCTGCTGATTTTGTGATTGAAAGTTATTTTGTGTTTCTTCCATTTTGTGAATAATCGCACTAACTGTTGTCACCTTCTCATCAAGCTGCTTGGCGATGGTCTTGTAGCCCATTCCAGCCTTGTTTAGGTCTACAATCTTGTCCCTGACATCCTTTGAGAGCTCTTTGGTCTTGGCCATGGTGGAGAGAGTTTGGAATCTGATTGATTGATTGCTTCTGTGGACAGGTGTCTTTTATACAGGTAACAAACTGATATTAGAGCACTCCTTTAGAGTGTGCTCCTAATCTCAGCTTGTTACCTGTATAAAAGACACCTGAGACCAGACATCTTTCTGATTGAGACGGGGTCAAATACTTATTTCCCTCATTAAAATGCAAATCAATGTATAACATTTTTGAAATGCTTTTTTCTGGATTTTTTGTTGCTATTCTGTCTCTCACTGTTCAAATGAACCTAATTTTAATTATAGACTGATAATTTCTTTGTCAGTGGGCAAACGTACAAAATCAGCAGGGGATCAAATACTTTTTCCCTCACTGTACATACATACAGTACATATCCTTTAAAAAATATATATTCCCCTTTATTACTTTCCAACCCCTTCCCTAATTGGAGTAAACTAGTGAACAACAACGCTTAGGCCTCTACTTCCAGCTTATACTTACTATATACATTTTATGGACACAGTCAATTTTACAATTAT
Source organism: Coregonus clupeaformis (assembly GCF_020615455.1). Taxonomy (NCBI): domain Eukaryota; kingdom Metazoa; phylum Chordata; class Actinopteri; order Salmoniformes; family Salmonidae; genus Coregonus; species Coregonus clupeaformis. The sequence goes on from NW_025533474.1 coordinate 551,770, forward strand.
TTTATTTTGTTTGTTTTTGCTCCTGAACTTCTTCTACCCTCAACCTCTCCGATCATTTTCATGATGTCCATCCGGTTTGCTTCTATATGCCATATCTTTCTAACTGTGCTCTTTCCCAAAAAGCTCCCAACATACAACCTTATACTTATTATGGACACAGTATGCTTACATTATTAGTTATTATACGTTGTTAGTTATCTTGTTATTATTTGTTGTTAGTTGTTATTAGTCCCATCCTTCAACTCCATTCAATACCACCCATCTATCTCTTAACACCATCCATATAGGATTTCTATTTGCCATATATATTTCAACTGTATATTATTGATCGATTGACTATGACTTTTCAGATCACCCAGTAATGCTATCTGCAGGGTTAGCTCCAGGTAAATATTGCAATCCTTTAGCCATTCCTGGACCTGTGTCCAAAAACAAGCTACAAATGGACAGATCCAAAACAAATGATCTAATGATTCTGTGTCTTCGCAGCAAAATCTGCAGAGCTGGGAAGATTGTATCCCCCATATAAATAACATTCTATTGGTAGCAAGAATTTAATATAATAATTTAAATGGAAAAATTCTAAGTTTTGCGTATCAGTTCATAAACACTATGCCATGGAATTGGTACGTCAAAAATCTCTTCCCAACTATTTTGCAATCTATATGGGACGGCTGTCAATCCTTTGGTCCTTAAGTGAAACTGATATACTTTTTTATTTATCACAGTTTTCTTTAACCAATTATGTTCTTTAATGCAAGGCCGACAGACAAGTTCCTTACTCTCTCCCCTTCCACTTTCCTCTTCCATTTTACGGTAAGGCTACAATTATTTGGTTGTAATTTTTGGGTAGAGCAGACATTTCCATATGTTGTTGCTGCATGGTGTGGTGATGCAGTTTGTTAGGGACTCTTTCTATACTGATGTGGCGGGAGACTTCTCTGTGAAAGCTAAGGTGCCGATGTTACATGACAAGGGTTCCCTCTACCTAGAGATCGTAGACATGCAAGTATCTTATCTGAGGCAGGCGCTTCAGTCTGTGGGCTGCGCAAAGTTTTGGACTGAGCATATTATTGCAGAAAAATTCCCAAACAGACAGGAGTAAATCCAGCTTCTCTCATATGAAAACGAACACTGTTCCTCCCTGTCAAATGGGAATCACTGCGGGTTGCCCTGATTACCTGCCAAACTTTTCTGCTCTCTCCAAATCTTAAAAGTGCAATTTCTTCCATTTGAAGGCAAACACTTGTGTGTTTCTTATGTTAAAAATAAATTGTATAAGACAGGCTTCAGGCTCTGATCAGTCCCTACACCCAAACGAGGGCATTGCGTTCATCCACCTCTGGCCTGCTGGCCCCCCTACCTCTGCGGAAGGCTCGGTTCCCGCTCCGCCCAGTCAAAGCGCTGCTCTGGCACCCCAATGGTGGAACAAGCTCCCTCACGACGCCAGGACAGCGGAGTCACTCACCACCTTCCGGAGACACTTGAAACCCCACCTCTTTAAGGAAACCCCACCCCAAAGAAAAAGAAAAAAAAACATATTGTAAAGTGGTTATCCCACTGGCTATAAGGTGAATGCACCAATTTGTATGTCGCTCTGGATAAGAGCGTCTGCTAATGACTTAAATGTAAATGTAAATAATGAAATGAAATAAATATAGAACGGAATGTGATTCTGCTCAGTTGAAATATGCATAAAAGGTTTCCTATGTGTAAATGAAGACAAAAGATAAAGCTATGGATGTAGAATGGAATGCAGGTCAACTGTGTTAGAAGTTATTTCCTGTCTTACACCATTTATTCTTAACAAAAGAAACACACAAGTGTTTCCCTTCAAATGGAAGAAATTGCACTTTCACTAAATATACAGTTAAATAACGCTGACTGCCACCCAATAGCTTCAGGATGCTGAGCACTAATGCTAGCTTATTAGAAGTCTATGATCGTCTTGTCTGTTCCATCTCCCTCCCTCCCTCCCTCCCTCCCTCCCTCCCTCCCTCCCTCCCTCCCTCCCTCCCTCCCTCCCTCCCTCCCCCCCTCTCAGCAGGGTTTGGCCCATCCCCACTCCCTCCCCTCCCTCCCTCCCTCCCTCCCTCCCTCCCTCCCCCTCCCTCCCTCCCTCCCTCCCTCCCTCCCTCCTCCTCCCTCCCTCCCTCCCTCCCCCCTCTCAGCCAGTTTGACCATCCCCTCCTCCCTCCCTCCTCCCCTCCCTCCCTCCCTCCCTCCCTCCCTCCCCCTCTCAGCCGGTTTGACCCATCCCCACTCCCCTCCCTCCCTCCCTCCTCCCTCCCTCCTCCCTCCCTCCCCTCCCCCTCTCCCTCCCTCCCCTCTCAGCAGGTGTGCTGATTTACTTGCACTGAACCATGTGCACACCGTAGTTTAAGAACTCTGTGGACCAGTAGTAAAAACAATGACGTCATATCTGAATTCGGCCATCTTTATGCACCTTGAAATTGTAACTCTGGTATGGAGTGGTTTGCTGTGTGTTGGATTTGTCCAGGGTAGGGGAGGGAATGGCTGGCAGGGATGTAGCTCAGTTGGTAGAGCATGGCGTTTGCAATGCCAGGGTTGTGGGCTCGATTCCCATGGGGGGCCAGTATGAAAAAATAAAAAATAATGTATGCACTCACTAACTGTAAGTCGCTCTGGATAAGAGCGTCTGCTAAATAATCTGAAAATATAGTTAAAGAAATCATCAGTTCAAATGTGTGTACAGGATGGATGCACTTTTATAGTTTCCTGTAGGCAGGAAAGTTCGGAGGAGACTATAAGAGGAGATGGAGAAAGAAGGTGCAAAAGTGAAGATAAATCCGGAGGTAGTGTTGTTTTCCCTGGAATCAAGCTGTTTGTTCAATACATTTCCCACTGGTTCAAATTACATATGTTTGTAATAACTCCCCACTTGAAGTAAATATGGTTATGAACTTATACAACTATTGATATTTTATGTCAATGGAATATATTATTTTCTTCCCTATTAGAGTGATGAAAGTGTGCTTCCACTCCGAGCAGTGATGACCGGCTAAGCACCTACCCAACCGTCTCTACGGGATCGCCTGCCATTCTCACATACTGCAGGCAGAAGACTAAAAGCCTATAACAAAATCTAAACTGTTTGACAGATTCAAATTCAAGTTAAAGGCAAAGCAGAGCCATCAGTCAACAGATCAATGCGTCACAGGAAGAGAACTCAAGTGGAGAGACAAATCAGGGCCTGCTCAGATGAACAGACACATGTTGGTGGGGGGCTCATCAATCAGAGGAAGACCTACATAACCTTTGTTAAGTCAGAGCCAGGCGAGGTGAGGGGCACCCGCGAAAGTTGATTCCCCAAGGACGGGAAAGAAATCAAATTAATGGCTACAGAATTTATATTTTCCAAATGGAGAAAATGATCATGGAAAAATTCGAAGACTTTGATGTGGATCTGACTGATTACTAAGAATAATAATATGCCATTTAATAGATCGCTTTTATCAAGCGACTTACAGTCATGTGTGCGTACATTTTTCGTATGTGGTCCCGGATCGAACCCCTACCTGGCGTTACAAGCGCCATGCTTTACCAATTGAGCTACAGAGGACCACATTCCAATTGATGACAGCATCACAGTTGGACAAGAAGCCCAAAGTTTAATATAATGAGGTTCTAACTGAACATCACAAGGGAAGGTAAGAGGGGCAAATGGAACTAATGGAAGGTAAGAGGCAAATGGAACTAATGGAAGGAAGAAGGACAAATGTTTTCTGATGACAATGAAACACTCTCCAGGTTCTCAAGCCCTCCCAGATACTCATATACATTCTGCTGTTACAAGCCCTCCCAGATACTAATATAAGCATTCTGGCTGTTACAAGACCTTCCAGATACTCTATAAGCATTCTGCTGTTACAAGACCTCCCAGATACTCATATAAGCATTCTGCTGTTAAGGGCCCTCCCACATTCTCGTATGGGTACTCTGCTGTTACAAGACCTCCCAGATACTCATATTGCACATTCTGTTGTTACAAGACCTCCCAGATACTCTATAAGCATTCTGCTGTTACAAGCACTGACTCTTCACCCCTGAGCAGGTGACCCAACACACTGACATTGTGGAGAAGGCTTTTTGCAGAGCAAGCACATACTTATTATATACAGAGGATATGCAATCTATAATGTATGTCAGTCTTCATGGATGAGAGCAATATTGTCACAGTTGGCAGTGGAGAACATCCAGGGATAGTAGACGTCAGGCTGGAGGACACGTTACCTCTTGGGAGAACCTCAGACAATACGGCCAGGATAGAAGACCTCAGGCTGGAGGGGACACGTTACCTCTTGGGAGAACCTCAGACAATACGGCCAGGATAGAAGACCTCAGGCTGGAGGACACGTTACCTCTTGGGAGAACCTCAGACAATACGGCCAGGTAGAAGACCTCAGGCTGGAGGACACGTTACCTCTTGCGAGAACCTCAGACAATACGGCCAGGATAGAAGACCTCAGGGTGGAGGACACGTTACCTCTTGGGAGAACCTCAGACAATACGGCCAGGATAGAAGACCTCAGGCTGGAGGACACGTCACCTCTTGGGAGAACCTCAGACAATACGGCCAGGATAGAAGACCTCAGGCTGGAGGACACGTTACCTCTTGGGAGAACCTCAGACAATACGGCCAGGATAGAAGACCTCAAGCTGGAGGGGAACTTCACCTCTTTGGGAGAACCTCAGACAATACGACCAGGATAGAAGACCTCAGGCTGGAGGACACGTCACCTCTTGGGAGAACCTCAGACAATACGGCCAGGATAGAAGACCTCAGGCTGGAGGACACGTTACTCTTGGGAGAACCTCAGACAATACGGCCAGGATAGAAGACCTCAGGCTGGAGGACACGTTACCTCTTGGGAGAACCTCAGACAATACGGCCAGGATAGAAGACCTCAGGCTGGAGGACACGTTACCTCTTGGGAGAAATCCTCAGACAATACGCCAGGATAGAAGACCTCAGGCTGGAGGACACGTTACCTCTTGGGAGAACCTCAGACAATACGGCCAGGATAGAAGACCTCAGGCTGGAGGGAACTTCACCTCTTGGGAGAACCTCAGACAATACGGCCAGGATAGAAGACCTCAGGCTGGAGGACACGTCACCTCTTGGGAGAACCTCAGACAATACGGCCAGGATAGAAGACCTCCAGGCTGGAGGACACGTTACCTCTTGGGAGAACCTCAGACAATACGCCAGGATAGAAGACCTCAGGCTGGAGGACACGTTACCTCTTGGGAGAACTCTCAGACAATACGGCCAGGATAGAAGACCTCAGGCTGGAGGACACGTTACCTCTTGGGAGAACCTCAGACAATACGGCCAGGATAGAAGACCTCAGGCTGAGGACACGTTACCTCTTGGGAGAACCTCAGACAATACGGCCAGGATAGAAGACCTCAGGCTGGAGGACACGTTACCTCTTGGGGCAGAACCTCAGACAATACGGCCAGGATAGAAGACCTCAGGCTGGAGGACACGTTACCTCTTGGGGAGAACCTCAGACAATACGGCCAGGATAGAAGACCTCAGGCTGGAGGACACGTCACCTCTTGGGAGAACCTCAGACAATACGGCCAGGATAGAAGACCTCAGGGTGGAGGACACGTTACCTCTTGGGAGAACCTCAGACAATACGGCCCAGGATAGAAGACCTCAGGCTGGAGGACAGGTCACCTCTTGGGAGAACCTCAGACAATACGGCCAGGATAGAAGACCTCAGGCTGGAGGGGACACGTTACCTCTTGGGAGAACCTCAGACAATACGGCCAGGATAGAAGACCTCAGGCTGGAGGGAACTTCACCTCTTGGGAGAACCTCAGACAATACGGCCAGGATAGAAGACCTCAGGCTGGAGGACCGTCACCTCTTGGGAGAACCTCGACAACGGCCAGGATAGAAGACCTCAGGCTGAGGACACGTTACCTCTTGGGAGAACCTCAGACAATACGGCCAGGATAGAAGACCTCAGGCTGGAGGACACGTTACCTCTTGGGAGAACCTCAGACAATACGGCCAGGATAGAAGACCTCAGGCTGGAGGACACGTTACCTCTTGGGAGACCTCAGACAATACGGCCAGGATAGAAGACCTCAGGCTGGAGGACACGTTACCTCTTGGGAGAACCTCAGACAATACAGCCAGGATAGAAGACCTCAGGCTGGAGGACACGTTCCTCTTGGGAGAACCTCAGACAATACGGCCAGGATAGAAGACCTCAGGCTGGAGGACACGTTACCTCTTGGAAGAACCTCAGACAATACGGCCAGGATAGAAGACCTCAGGCTGGAGGACACGTTCCTCTTGGGAGAACCTCAGACAATACGGCCAGGATAGAAGACCTCAGGCTGGAGGAACTTCACCTCTTGGGAGAACCTCAGACAATACGGCCAGGATAGAAGACCTCAGGCTGGAGGACACGTCACCTCTTGGGAGAACCTCAGACAATACGGCCAGGATAGAAGACCTCAGGCTGGAGGACACGTTACCTCTTGGGAGAAACCTCAGACAATACGGCCAGGATAGAAGACCTCAGGCTGGAGGACACGTTACCTCTTGGGAGAACCTCAGACAATACGGTCCAGGATAGAAGACCTCAGGCTGGAGGACACGTTACCTCTTGGGAGAACCTCAGACAATACGGCCAGGATAGAAGACCTCAGGCTGGAGGACACGTTACCTCTTGGGAGAACCTCCAGACAATACGGCCAGGATAGAAGACCTCAGGCTGGAGGACACGTTACCTCTTGGGAGAACCTCAGACAATACGGCCAGGATAGAAGACCTCAGGCTGGAGGACACGTTACCTCTTGGGAGAACCTCAGACAATACGGCCAGGATAGAAGACCTCCAGGCTGGAGGACACGTTACCTCTTGGGAGAACCTCAGACAATACGGCCAGGATAGAAGACCTCAGGCTGGAGGACACGTTACCTCTTGGGAGAACCTCAGACAATACGGCCAGGATAGAAGACCTCAGGCTGGAGGACACGTTACCTCTTGGGGAGAACCTCAGACAATACGGCCAGGATAGAAGACCTCAGGCTGGAGGACACGTTACCTCTTGGGGAGAACCTCAGACAATACGGCCAGGATAGAAGACCTCAGGCTGGAGGACACGTTACCTCTTGGGAGAACCTCAGACAATACGGCCAGGATAGAAGACCTCAGGCTGGAGGACACGTTACCTCTTGGGAGAACCTCAGACAATGACGGCCAGGATAGAAGACCTCAGGCTGGAGGACACATTACCTCTTGGGAGAACCTCAGACAATACGGCCAGGATAGAAGACCTCAGGCTGGAGGGAACTTCACCTCTTGAGGGAACGACCACCAATGCAGCAAAGAGTATAACCCTGGTTGTCCACCGAGGCCAAGTACTAAGGAACTGATCCACCATTTCTGTGATGACACTCTACTTGAAGCTGACATTCAGATCAAACTCATTCTTCCTGATGGAAAGTAGGAACATCTGAGTTCTGGGAGGAGAGTTTAACCACCAATGCACCATGGGTAATCATGCAGGTGCCATTTCTTCAACACAACTTAGAGGAAAAGGTGGCAATGTGTAGCCGTATCATTACAGTAGGATGGAGAAAGGAGAGATACCTACCTGTGAAGATGGCTCCAACAATATTGGAACAAGCAGCTTTTGGAGCAGTGAGTTCTGATATTGTGGATAACTTCTTGAGCATAACTGAAGGGGAGCTCCTGACCTTGGAGGTCTGTCGGTCAGATTACAGCAGTGTAGATCCAGAGGAGTTGACAGAAATCCTGGATATTCACAGCTGTCCAAAGAAGGCAAAAGCAGACAACCTGGAAGAGATTCTACAGGAGTTGTTGTACTAAACTCAGATTCTAGAGCCAGCATACATCATAGAGCAGAGGGCAACTACGCTCTCTCCATTGAAACAGGAGATGACAGGGATCTTTGCTGCTTACGAAGACCTACAGCCAACAAGAAGTGCAGAAGTCCATGTTTTTTCCAACTACCGTGACAGCACAGGAAAAGGACATCCAGCAATGTATGATGACATATCTAAGAGAAGCAGATTCACAGAGGCCGTGTCAGTTCCTCCGGTTCTGATCTGTTGTTTGGCGAAGACAATCGCAGTCAGCTTTACAGAGATCCAAGGCTTCCAGTGGAAGACCACTAGTGCATACCTGGAGTTCTGCACTAAAGTTTTCAATATACTATGACAACTACCCAGACTTTAGATCTGAGATGAACAAGATTCTAGAGAGTAAAGTGTGGGTGATGGACATTGAGTAGTAGGGAGAGAGTGTCACACCTAGTTCATATCTTTGGATGAATAATGTGTTCACCTGTGTTTAATGGTTGAACCAATTTGGATAATACCTCTGTTGGTACAGAGGTAGTTTTATGTTTCCTGGTCGGATTTAGATATGGAGTCATCACAAATTTCACCCCTGAGGGCATGGTCTCTGAAAAAATGCATACAAAGAAATGTCTATGTGAGTTTGAGATAGTTGGTCTTTAAACAATGCAATGTTATTACCATGTTTGTACAAAATATTTGTTTTAAAATGTTTGGTTGTTTTTGATTGAATAACAACAATAAGGTTGCTTTGATACTAAACACAATAGAGAGGGTTGCAAATGATTTCCATAAAAGATGTACATTAGTCCTCCTTTCCCATCGATTACCATCTCACCCAGAGTTGGTCCCTTTTATTGAAAAAAGGATCTCCTTCAGGGTCATAAACTAAATGTGAGGACATACAGTTCTGTCTGTTGTGGTATTTAACAGGACATTGTGTCTGTTGTGACCTCACTCTGACACCTCTTATTTTTTCTCACATCACATCTCAATTGAAATCAGCAGTTGAAACATTAACAAAGTGAATTCCCCGCCACTGTTTCGGTAAAAAGCTGAGGGATGGGGCTGGAGAAATGTAACCACTCAAATTCATAGACATAGCAATGGATGCATGACCATCCGTGGTTTTTAAGCATGTTTGGGGGCTATATAGTGTTTGTTTACATTCACTTTGTTTACGAAGTAAAACAAGCATATATTTTGGGTTCTGATGAGGTACGACAGTTGAACTAAACTCATGAGGCATTTATAAGTTATGGCCTATTCTTCAAGAATCAATGGGTACATACAGTATTATTCATTTATAAGTCCAAAAATGAATGTAGTAACTGCAGATTGGATCTTTAAGTGAGAGAAGAAGCTGTAATCCTCAACACCCAGTCCATCAAGGATCATTTGATGACGTCTGATGTGGTCAGTCATTTCAGTACACATCATCAGACATAAGGTTGTGTTCTGAGTTCAACACAAAGGTGAAACACATCCTCATCACAAGAGTAGTCTTTAAAAGCACAGTCCTCCTGACTAATATCAGCTTCCCTAGGGTCCTCCTGACTAATATCAGCTTCCCTAGGGTCCCCCTGACTAATATCAGCTTCCCTAGGGTCCTCCTGACTAATATCAGCTTCCCTAGGGTCCTCCTGAATAATACCATCTTCCCTAGGGTCCTCCTGACTAATACCAGCTTCCCTAGGGTCCTCCTGACTAATATCAGCTTCCATAGGGTCCTCCTGACTAATATCAGCTTCCCTAGGGTCCTCCTGACTAATACCAGCTTCCTAGGGTCCTCCTGACTTAATATCAGCTTCCCTGGGTCCTCCTGAATAATACCATCTTCCCTAGGGTCCTCCTGAATAATACCAGCTTCCCTAGGGTCCTCCTGAATAATACCAGCTTCCCTAGGGTCCTCCTGACTAATACCAGCTTCCCTAGGGTCCTCCTGAATAATACCAGCTTCCCTAGGGTCCTCCTGACTAATATCAGCTTCCCTAGGGTCCTCCTGACTAATATCAGCTTCCCTAGGGTCCTCCTGACTAATATCAGCTTCCCTAGGGTCCTCCTGACTAATATCAGCTTCCCTAGGAAGGAGTTCTGGGCGCCGTAAAGGTTGGGTAAATCATACATCATTATTGGCAGACAATTGGGAACCCGAGAGGAAAAAATATTACTGAATGGAAAATATGGGATTCCACCGAGCTGCAGATTGGAGCTTGCACAATAGTTGACACTGACTTGACATATTGCTTAGGAGAGTCTTAAAAAGTTGCTTACCAGAAGAAAATATTATTGATACATAAAGTTGGGAATTCGTAGGGAAGTAAAAGATACTGAAATTAAATCTGACTTGGAATAATAGACTACTCAACTAACTATATGAACCAGACTACTCAACTAACTATATGAACCAGACTACTCAACTAACTATATGAACCAGACTACTCAACTAACTATATGAACCAGACTACTGAACTAACTATAGAACCCAGACTACTGAACTAACTATATGAACCAGACTACTGAACTAACTATATGAAACAGACTACTCAACTAACTATATGAACCAGACTACTGAACTAACTATATAAACCAGACTACTGAACTAACTATATGGACCAGACTGCTCAATTAACTATATGAACCAGACTACTGAACTAACTATATGAACCAGACTACTCAACTAACTATATGAACCAGACTACTGAACTAACTATATGAACCAGACTACTGAACTAACTATATGAACCAGACTGCTCAATTAACTATATGAACCAGACTACTGAACTAACTATATGAACCAGACTACTGAACTAACTATATGAACAGACTACTCAACTAACTATATGAACCAGACTACTGAACTAACTATATGAACCAGACTACTCAACTAACTATATGAACCAGACTACTCAACTAACTATATGAACCAGACTACTGAACTAACTATATGAACCAGACTACTGAACTAACTATATGAACCAGACTACTCAACTAACTATAGAACCAGACTACTGAACTAACTATATGGACCAGACTACTGAACTAACTATATGAACCAGACTACTGAACTAACTATATGAACCAGACTACTCAACTAACTATATGAACCAGACTACTGAACTAACTATATGAACCAGACTACTCAACTAACTATATGAACCAGACTACTCAACTAACTATATGAACCAGACTACTGAACTAACTATATGAACCAGACTACTGAACTAACTATATGAACCAGACTACTGAACTAACTGTATGAACCAGACTACTGAACTAACCATATGAACCAGACTACTCAACTAACTATATGAACCAGACTACTGAACTAACTATATGAACCAGACTACTGAACTAACTATATGAACCAGACTACTCAACTAACTGAGAGATGATATTACCTGTATTGTGTTTTGGAAACAAAACTGGATTAGAGATTTGTCCAGGAAAGATTCTGCAGAGTGTCCTTCTCCTCTGAGCTGGTCAAAAATAGTCCATCCAAAACTCTCAACATTGACTTCTCAGAGTGAGCCACCAACGCTCAATTATTTGATTTCCAGTGTTGGGGCCCAAAGTGACGCAGTCTGTTCCAGCCTCATCCACAGAGTGACACAGACATTTTTGAATCTCTGCAATATGGGTGTTTTCAGTTCCATGATCAAGCCTCAATCCATAGCTGTATCCGTTTCTGTCACTCACAGTGTCCATGAAATACCCAGAGACGACCCAGAGACGACCCCGGGGTCATTGTTTGTCATTGTTTGTCTCGTAGCCTTCTAGCCATATCCTTTTAGGTGAAAACCCGTCGATGCATCCACTGGTACATATTCCATAAGGGTTTAACTTGTCGTAACCACCCACATGCCAAACATAAGGCGGTTTCTCAGGCGTTTCTTGCTCGCAGGTTGACACCCTGACCATCCTGAAGGCACAGAAGTTGCGGACAGTTTCCTGTCGGTAACTATTCCGGCCATCCAACATTTCTGGTGCGTCCAGCGGTAGCCATGTTGTCGACCTGATGTTTGAAGCTGCTGGTGTATGAACGAGAAGCACCTCTGCTTCATCTGTTCTGTTTTTAACCCACCAGAGATGATTCCTACTTAGAACTCCTTCTGTCGGAAGACGTATTGTTATGTTGAGTGATTCCTCCAATAATAACATTTCGTTGTTGGTGAATCCACGCTGGAAGTAGTCCTCAATGATATTGTCCATTGTCTATGCGAAATGAAGACAATTAGGCTCTTATCAGGGCCACCAATACACCCCCAACCAATCAATGTAGACACAGGGAATCTTGAGACTCAGACAAATGAGGTAAGCCCTCCCCCTCTAATTACACATATTATTACATCACAATATCAGCTAAACAATGTAAAAATAATAACCCAGTTTATCATAAACTCTACAGACTCTTGTAGGTCGGGATGTGGCCTCCTTTTCACAATTCAGAACCAGACCTGTACATCCGTTTAACCTTACAAATCAACTAAAAACATTGAACAGCAATCAGAATGTAGTGATTAAACCAGCAGATAAGGGGGCTCAGATTGTTGTAATGGATAAAGTGAATATCTTTTTGAAGCCAATAGACAATAGGATAATGTTAAACACTATGTGCTACATAGCCCCCAGGGTATATGAATATAAAGAGACAGGGAGACAAAACAATGGACCTGTAGAATGGAATAAGTTATAAGACCTCTATGATTCATTTCATTTGTCCAGTTCTTCCAGCTAATGTGAGATGTTTAGATGACATAACATTTGAGGACACATACTGTAATTTAGCTGGCCATCTTTTCCCCTCCCTTTCTGGCTGTCCTCCCCCTTCCCTTCTAAGTTCAAGGTGGTTTATTTGTCATATACATGGAGTTAACAGTGCAATGAAATGCTGACTGGCAGGTTAACCTCTTGACAACAACAATAGAACAAGTCAGTAGCTAAGTTAATATAAAGAGTCATACAATAGTAATAAACCCTCATATAGTTTACTCACTATCTCCTGGATTCATCTTTGTGTTTTCCGGGTTGTGTTGAGTGGGACAATGGAACATAGTGTTTACCATTATTCTATTGTCTATTGGCTTCAAGAAGATATTCACTTTATCCATTAAAACAATCTGAGCCCCCTTATCTGCTGGTTTAATCACTATATTCTGATTGATGTTCAATGTTTCTAGAGCTTGATTTTTTTAAAAATGTGTAAGGTTAAGCTGATATACAGGTCTGGTTCTGAATTGTGAAAAGGAAGCCACATCCCTACATATAACAGTCTGTATAGTTTCTGACACTGACTCCAACTGAGGTTCCCAATGTGAGGGGTTTGGAAATAGTATATGAGGAAAATCTGTTTCATAATCAAAATGATCTAATAACTTCAATCTTCTATGATAGAAGTGTAGATTCCTCCGGAGCTCCCCGCAGTCCACCTGTTTAGGAGTTGGTATGAAAGTCAGTCCTCTTTCTAGAACCTCACTCTCGGCTTGGTTGAGCCCAATGGGACATTGCTGGTCAAGACCTCAAATCGGTTGTGAAGTAGTATGGACATATTGATGGAACAAGGTCACTAAACTGGTGGTTAGACAGGGTAGATCCAAGAGCAGGCCTCTGCTGTCATCTAGAGGGCATTTTCTCTGTACTGCTTGACACATGGAGACTCAATGGAGGCACAGTGCAAAGTGCTCAAAGTAAGGCCCAAACAATTGTTTGTCAGGCTGGGATCTATAAAGCAGCATGTTCTTCAATTAGATGCCAACTAATATTCATACAGGGACAATAGGTGGGGCAGGAGGAAGAATGGTGTTCCTGATTTTCAGAGGAATTCCCCTTTTTTCTTTAGAGCTTCAGATTGAGATTGTTGTTATTCTCCAATATGTTTTTCTTCAGTGAGCCACTCTGGATTCTCCAAGGGAATACTCCCTCTATTCTCCACTAGAGAGTTGTAGCTCCATGCTTTTGCTGGGAATTGTCCACTGTTGGTATACATTTATTTGGTCCCCAAAATACCAAAATAAAAAGGTGTATTTGTCTAGTTTTAGCTGAGTCCCCAGTTAGCATCCATGTGGCTCATTTAAAAGTTTCAACAAAAACGTACTCTGACGTTTCACCACAACTAGGCTTCTTCAGACACTGGTACAAAAAGTAGCCAAACAAAGCCAAAGGAGAGTGATGAGCAGCAGCAGCATCATCAAACCAGCGAGGCCGGGCAAAGCCCAACAGTGATGATGCTGCCGAGCTCAGTTAGCTCCGTGTGCAGAGCCTACCCACCCCTTCCACAAGCACCGCCAGGATAATGGCTCCACAGCCCCCCTCCACCTCCGACTGTTCCTGACTATCTTGGAACAGATGTGCCAGCCCAGATTAGCCTAGAATCCTACCGGTAGCCGCAGGTTTCTGTCCAAAAAACCTTCATTTAATAGCAACTGGTTCATAAGAAGAGAGTGTCTGGAATACTCGCTTACTGAAGATGCTGCATTGCTGAAAGTTCTGCGTGGGGTCCATCTATTGGGAGATGGCTAACTAGTCTGTATTTTCCACTGATTCATATGGATGCAAAAGTGGGTAAAAACAGAGAAGCATATAACTGTAGCTATGTGGTCTTTACTTGGGTGTGTTTCAGCAGGGTGAGGTCAGAGAGATGCTTCCAAGGCAGTATTTTTCAGAACTCATAAAATCCTTTACACAATCTGATGGGATGAAGGTTCAACCCCATTTAAATGACCATAAAGTCTATATAGCACCTTTAAGTTAAGACCTCACAGATCTGTTCATGGCAAAGCAGTTCAATTAATGATATTAATTGATTCTTAAAGAATATAGCGTATAAATCATGAGCCTCATCTTGAGGAGTCACCTGTGACAGTATTCATAAAGAGTAGGAGTACTGATCTGGGATCAGTTTTTCCTTTAGATCATAATGAAACAGATTAAATGGACAGGGGGACCTGATCCTAGATCAGCACTCCTCCTCTGGGACACTGCATGTATGAAACCGAACACATGGTGGTAGTCTAGTTACAGCAGGTGTTTACTGCCATCTAGTGGAAGATACCAATAAAACACTTTATTATCAGGGTGGGGTTGCGGCTGAGCTGAAACTGAAAGTACAGGATCCATTTGAAGATGACAGAGCAGAAAACACTATATGGAGAGAACTGAAAAATAAAGTAAGTATTTCTGAACAATAATCTATTCTAATGGACAGAGTAAGAGAATGAATACCTGGAATGAGATATAAGGTAGACTATTATACATGTTATTTAGATTGTCATTAAGGAGACACCTATTTTACATTCCTTATTCCATAAAACATATTAGCGCTGGGAGAACTGATGCACATTAAGAAATAAGGTGACAAATCACAGGAAAACTACTTTGGGCTCTCTAGAGCACGTTAGATACATTCTGTCGGAGGTGGTTTAAACTGCATTCTAATGTGACTTTGCTTATGGAAAACCATATCATGCCAAGGTTTTTCACATGCTCAGTTCTTGGGTTTCGTTCTTGGGTTTTGTTATCAGCAAAACGTCTGGTGAAGATGGTGCAGGAGCTTTTCAATGATATGTTTTGATGTTTATCTCAGGGTTTCTCAATCCTTTTGTTCTTGGCCAGCATTTACACACCTGATTCAACTAATCATCAAATATTTTAAGACAGTTTATTTGAGGACTGTTAACAATTATTATAGGCCTACAGTAAATCATTTTTTGGAGTGAAAAAAACACAACTAAACCTGGTTTGGAGTACATTATAAGTTTAGCTAAAATAATGTAAGAGATGTCTTGAAGAAGCACTATAAAAAAAAATGGAATCAAGATTTAGCACAATGTCAGGAGTTACTGCAATCACATGCAACTGAATGTTAGCGCCACCCTCTGGTTACTATTGGTATATAAAGGGGTGAGGCCATGACTGCAGTTGAAACTGAAAATAACAAAGTATCTGTACATGGGCCATTTTGAGATGACAGAGCAGCTCATAGTTTAATAATAAAGGGAACATTAGGAATTCACCAAACTAGTGTTGGAGAGCTGCTGGGCCATTCCTACCATGCAGAGCCTTTTCTGTCCCCAGGAAATATCACTTCTTATTTAGTGGAAAATGTGGATTCCAAAAGGCTTTAAATATAAAGTCAGGTGTCCTTTACCTTAAACTGGAGGCAAAGAAACACACACCTGTTTAGGAGGGTGCTGGGTAGCAAGTAGAAACCTGTTTAGGAGGGTGCTGGCTGGCGAGTAGAACACCTGTTTAGGAGAGGTGCTGGTAACAGAGTAGAACACCTGTTTAGGAGAGGTGCTGGCTAACAGAGGAGAACACCTGTTTAGGAGAGGTGCTGGCTAACAGAGTAGAACACCTGTTTAGGAGAGGTGCTGGGTAACAGAGTAGAACACCTGTTTAGGAGGGTGCTGGGTAGCAGAGTAGAACACCTGTTTGGAGAGGTACTGGGTAACGAGTAGAACACCTGTTTAGGAGAGGTGCTGGCTAACAGAGGAGAACACCTTTTTGGGAGGTGCAGGGTAGCAGAGTAGAACACCTTTTTGGGAGAGGTGCTGGCTGTGGTAGAACACCTGTTTAGGAGAGGTTCTGGCTAGCTGGTAAACACCTGTTTAGGAAGGTGCTGGGTAGCAGAGTAGAACACCTGTTTAGGAGAGGTGCTTGGCTAACAGGTAGAACACCTGTTTAGGAGGTGCTGGCTAACAGGTAGAAGACCTGTTTAGGAGAGGTGCTGGGTAACAGAGTAGAACACCTGTTTAGGAGAGGTGCTGGGTAGCAGAGTAGAACACCTGTTTGGGAGGTGCTGGGTAGCAGAGTAGAACACCTGTTTAGGGAGAGGTGCTGGCTAACAGAGTAGAAGACCTGTTTAGGAGAGGTGCTGGCCTAACAGAGGATTAACACCTGTTTAGGAGAGGTGCTGGCTAACAGAGTAGAACACCTGTTTAGGAGAGGTGCTGGGTAACAGAGTAGAACACCTGTTTAGGAGAGGTGCTGGGTAACAGAGTAGAACACCTGTTTAGGAGGTGCTGGGTAACAGAGTAGAACACCTGTTTAGGAGGTGCTTGGCTAACAGAGTATAACACCTGTTTAGGAGAGGTGCTGGGTAGCAGAGTAGAACACTGTTTGGGAGGGTGCTGGTAACAGAGTAGAACACCTGTTTAGGAGAGGTGCTGGGTAACAGAGGAGAACACCTGTTTAGGAGAGGTGCTGGCTAACAGAGTAGAACACCTGTTTAGGAGAGGTGCTGGGTAGCAGAGTAGAACACCTGTTTAGGAGAGGTGCTGGGTAACAAGGGAGAACACCTGTTTAGGAGAGGTGCTGGGTAACAGAGTAGAACACCTGTTTAGGAGAGGTGCTGGTAACAGAGTAGAACACCTGTTTAGGAGAGGTGCTGGATAACAGAGTAGAACACCTGTTTAGGAGAGGTGCTGGCTAGCAGAGTAGAACACCTGTTTGGGAGAGGTGCTGGCTTGCAGAGGAGAACACCTGTTTAGGAGAGGTGACTGGGTAGCAGAGTAGAACACCTGTTTAGGAGAGGTGCTGGGTAGCAGAGTAGAACACCTGTTTAGGAGGTGCTGGCTAGCGGGTAGAACACCTGTTTAGGAGAGGTGCTGGCTAACAGAGGGAACACCTGTTTAGGAGAGGTGCTGGCTAACAGAAGTAGAACACCTGTTTAGGAGAGGTGCTGGCTAGCAGAGGAGAACACCTGTTTAGGAGAGGTGCTGGCTAACAGAGTAGAACACCTGTTTAGGAGAGGTGCTGGCTAACAGAGTAGAACACCTGTTTAGGAGAGGTGCTGGCTAACAGAGGAGAACACCTGTTTAGGAGAGGTGCTGGGTAGCAGAGTAGAACACCTGTTTAGGAGAGGTGCTGGGTAGCAGAGTAGAACACCTGTTTAGGGAGGTGCTGGCTAACAGAGTAGAACACCTGTTTAGGAGAGGTGCTGGCTAACAGAGTAGAACACCTGTTTAGGAGAGGTGCTGGCTAACAGAGGAGAACACCTGTTTAGGAGAGGTGCTGGGTAGCAGAGTAGAACACCTGTTTAGGAGAGGTGCTGGGTAGCAGAGTAGAACACCTGTTTAGGAGAGGTGCTGGCTAACAGAGTAGAACACCTGTTTAGGAGAGGTGCTGGCTAACAGAGTAGAACACCTGTTTAGGAGAGGTGCTGGCTAACAGAGTAGAACACCTGTTTAGGAGAGGTGCTGGC
The DNA here is from genome assembly GCF_020615455.1 of Coregonus clupeaformis. NCBI lineage: Eukaryota > Metazoa > Chordata > Actinopteri > Salmoniformes > Salmonidae > Coregonus > Coregonus clupeaformis. The sequence continues at coordinate 569,843 of NW_025533474.1, forward strand.
TAACAGAGTAGAACACCTGTTTAAGAGAGGTGCTGGCTAGCAGAGGAGAACACCTGTTTAGGAGAGGTGCTGGCTAGCAGAGTAGAACACCTGTTTAGGAGAGGTGCTGGGTAGCAGAGTAGAACACCTGTTTAGGAGAGGTGCTAGGCTAGCAGAGTAGAACACCTGTTTAGGAGAGGGTTTTTTTATTTTATTTATTTAACCTTTATTTAACCAGGTAAGCCAGTTGAGAACAGGTTCTCATTTACAACTGCGACCTGGCCAAGATAAAGCAAAGCAGTGCAATAAAAACAACACAGAGTTACATATGGGGTAAAAAACATAAAGTCAAAAATACAACAGAAAATATATATACAGTGTGTGCAAATGTAGCAAGTTATGGAGGTAAGGCAATAAATAGGCTATAGTGCAGAATAATTACAATAGTATTAACACTGGAATACTAGATGTGCAAGAGATTATGTGCAAATAGAGATACTGGGGTGCAAAAGAGCAAAATAAATAACAATATAGGGATGAGGTAGTTGGGTGGGCTAATTTCAGATGGGCTGTGTACAGGTGCAGTGATCGGTAAGGTGCTCTGACAACTGATGCTTAAAGTTATTGAGGGAGATAAGAGTCTCCAGCTTCAGAGATTTTTGCAATTCGTTCCAGTCATTGGCAGCAGAGAACTGGAAGGAATGGCGGCCAAAGGAGGTGTTGGCTTTGGGAATGACCAGTGAGATATACCTGCTGGAGCGCAGACTACGGGTGGGTGCTGCTATGGTGACCAATGAGCTAAGATAAGGCGGGGATTTGCCTAGCAGTGATTTATAGATGGCCTGGAGCCAGTGGGTTTGACGACGAACATGTAGTGAGGACCAGCCAACAAGAGCGTACAGGTCACAGTGGTGGGTAGTGTATGGGGCTTTGGAGACAAAACGGATGGCACTGTAATAATAATAATAATATGCCATTTAGCAGACGCTTTTATCCAAAGCGACTTACAGTCATGCGTGCATACATTTTTTGTGTATGGGTGGTCCCGGGGATCGAACCCACTACCTTGGCGTTCCAAGCGCCGTGCTCTACCAGCTGAGCTACAGAGGACCACTGTGATAGACTACATCCAATTTGCTGAGTAGAGTGTTGGAGGCTATTTTGTAAATGACATCGCCGAAGTCAAGGATCGGTAGCATAGTCAGTTTTACGAGGGCATGTTTGGCAGCATGAGTGAAGGAGGCTTTGTTGCGAAATAGGAAGCCGATTCTAGATTTAACTTTGGAACTTAGGTGCTGGCTAACAGAGGAGAACACCTGTTTAGGAGAGGTGCTGGGTAACAGAGGAGAACACCTGTTTAGGAGAGGTGCTGGGTAACAGAGTAGAACACCTGTTTAGGAGAGGTGCTGGGTAACAGAGTAGAACACCTGTTTAGGAGAGGTGCTGGCACCTGTTTAGGAGAGGTGCTGGCTCACAGAGTAGAACACCTGTTTAGGAGAGGTGCTGGGTAACAGAGGAGAACACCTGTTTAGGAGAGGTGCTGGCTAGCAGAGTAGAACACCTGTTTAGGAGAGGTGCTGTGTAACAGAGGAGAACACTTGTAAAATAAAAGGAGAGTCTCACACTATGAGCTCAGATGAAATAATGTAATAACCTGATGACCAACGTTTCAATAGACAGCAGTCTTCATCATTTACCTTAAAAATACCAAAATATGGATCCTGAAAGGGAATTTGATGCATTTTCATATGGGTTAAATGGAATAGTAACTGACATCTGGACACTGACTGTAGGCCTGTAACCTAATATAATATTAACTCCTGTAGAATTATGGATTTCTTGCATTTAAATGATACAACAAATGTTCATTTTGTCTGGGGAACAGGGGTGGATAAATGTTATTCATTTCAGTATCTCTTGAGATAATGTGAATGAGACTGTAAGGTGTTATCTTTGACACTATTATGCAAACAGTATTTTCAACCTTATCAACGTTATTAAACCGTTCAAACCGATGACATTTGGACATTTTGCATAGTACCAATCTTTCCACTGTTTTGGAGTTATTGCGTTTTCTCCCGGTCCCTAAACGAAACGCTGAACTTTAGCAGTTTTAACAAGATTACTAATGCATTCATTCTGTCAATGTACGACATTATTCTGCTGAACACTACTTTATTTAGTCTTCTGGGGCAACACGTTATAACAGAAGAGAAGCTGCATGTATCAAACTATAGTTGACAAACAAATGGCCGACCAAATGTGGCTAATTATAAGCATAAACGTGTCTAAATTAGGGGTGAAAGTAGCCAGTAGGCTATACGGTCCTGTACAGAGAATCAGCTAAATAAATTATTACGGTGGATCAAACTGGTGGCCTACTTTTTGAAGGGATTTGTTTGACAATCAGATGAAAACATAATCACATATGATATGTGAAACTGAGCCTGAGCAGACCTCAGAAACATCTGTAACAGGGATAAGATGTGAACATGCATCAACTCAAAAACAGAATACTGAAGTATCCTGAATAATAACGGGATATTGGTGTGCATGTCAACGTGGTGGCTGTATTCATAAAGAGTAGGAGTACTGATCTGGGATCAGTTTTGCCTTTTAGATCATAATTAAACAGATTAGATGGACAGGGGGGACCTGATCCTAGATCAGCACTCCTCCTCTGGGACACTGCATGTATGAAACCGAACACATAGTCGTAGTCTAGTTACAGCAGGTGGTTACTGCCATCTAGTGGAAGATACCAATAAAACACTTGATTATCAGGGTGGGGAGGCGACTGAGCTGAAACTGAATGTACAGGATCCATTTGGAGATGACAGAGCAGAAAACACTATATGGAGAGAACTAAAAAATAAAGTAAGTATTTCAGAACAATAATCTGAACAATAGTCTATTCTAATTGACAGAGTAAGAGAATGAATACCTGGAATGAGATATTACTAGTTAGTAGAACTGCTACTTGAGCTGAGTTGCTGACAGACAGCAGTTTTCAATGTGGAAACTAATCAGTAGGCCTTAGTGTTATCAGGTAGGCTATTATCATTGTCATTATGGAGACACCTATTTTACAACCCTTATTCCATGAAACATATTAACGCTGTAGAACTGATGCGCATCAATATTTTTTTTTTTTAATTTTTAATTTTTTTATTTCACCTTTATTTAACCAGGTAAGCCAGTTGAGAACAGGTTCTCATTTACAACTGCGACCTGGCCAAGATAAAGCAAAGTAGTGCAATAAAAACAACACAGAGTTACATATGGGGTAAAAAAAAACATAAAGTCAGAAATACAACAGAAAATATATATACAGTGTGTGCAAATGTAGCAAGTTATGGAGGTAAGGCAATAAATAGGCTATAGTGCAGAATAATTACAATAGTATTAACACTGTAATGCTAGATGTGCAAGAGATTATGTGCAAATAGAGATACTGGGGTGCAAAAGAGCAAATTAAATAACAATATAGGGATGAGGTAGTTGGGTGGGCTAATTTCAGATGGGCTGTGTACAGGTGCAGTGATCGGTAAGTGCTCTGACAACTGATGCTTAAAGTTATTGAGGGAGATAAGAGTCTCCAGCTTCAGAGATTTTTGCAATTCGTTCCAGTCATTGGCAGCAGAGAACTGGAAGGAATGGCGGCCAAAGGAGGTGTTGGCTTTGGGAATGACCAGTGAGATATACCTGCTGGAGCGCAGACTACGGGTGGGTGCTGCTATGGTGACCAATGAGCTAAGATAAGGCGGGGATTTGCCTAGCAGTGATTTATAGATGGCCTGGAGCCAGTGGGTTTGACGCGAACATGTAGTGAGGACCAGCCAACAAGAGCGTACAGGTCACAGTGGTGGGTAGTGTATGGGGCTTTGGAGACAAAACGGATGGCACTGTGATAGACTACATCCAATTTGCTGAGTAGAGTGTTGGAGGCTATTTTGTAAATGACATCGCGAAGTCAAGGATCGGTAGGATAGTCAGTTTTACGAGGGCATGTTTGGCAGCATGAGTGAAGGGAGGCTTTGTTGCGAAATAGGAAGCCGATTCTAGATTTAACTTTGGATTGGAGATTCTTTATGTGAGTCTGGAAGTTGAGTTTACAGTCTAACCAGACACCTAGATATTTGTAGTTGTCCCATACTCTAGGTCAGACCCGTCGAGAGTGGTGATTCTAGTCGGGTGGGCGGGTGCTAGCAGCGTTCGATTGAAAAGCATGCATTTAGTTTTACTAGTGTTTAAGAGCAGTTGAAGGCTACTGAAGGATTGTTGTATGGCATTGAAGCTCGTTTGGAGGTTTGTTAACACAGTGTCCAATGAAGGGCCAGATGTATACAAAATGGTGTCGTCTGCGTAGAGGTGGATCTGAGAGTCACCAGCAGCAAGAGCGACATCATTGATATACACGGAGAAAAGTGTCGGCCCAAGAATTGAACCCTGTGGCACCCCCATAGAGACTGCCAAATAAGGTGACAAAGCACAGGAAAACTACTTTAGGCGATCTAGAGCGCGTTAGATACATTCTGTCGGAGGTGGTTTAAACTACAATCTAATGTCGACTTTGCTTATGGAAAACCATATCATGCGAAGGTTTTTACACATGCTCAGTTCTTGGGTCTCGAGTGGAAATTTTGAAAATGGAAGTTATGGAACTCCATCATGTGCTTCTGTTATGAGAAAAACTCCACAATGAAACAGACATTAAATGTGGAGAATGATAGATCTGTTGGCCATCAAGTAGCCTATTCATTGTTATGCCTGTCTAGGCAACTGTAGCCTGCCATTTTATTCTATAAATATGTTGAATTGACTGGAGTCGTTGCAAATCATTTTGTGCCACTTGTGTAGCCAACCTGGAGCTGGCAAACAGATGTAATAAATAGCCTTTAACTTCAGTTTATTGTTGTTGTAGCCTTGTGTTATTATGCAATTAATAATGGCCGTGTTTAGTTAATTCAATTGGAAGTTATTGTCACGATGGTCACAGTTCTATCTCAATTGCTGATCAGATGTTAGAATGCATTAGATTGAAGGTAACAGTCAGCCAGATCAGGCTACAGGTAAAGAAATAACCTGGTTGTTGTTGACAAGCATAGGCCTATTTAGTTCATATCAATATTATTAATATTTCATTCATTGATTGAAATTACGACCCCATCCTCAGTAGCCTATTCCAGCAGGCTACTGGGTAACAGAAGCACTTCCTACCTCAAAATCGTCTTGCTATTCATGTTAAATTAATTAATCTGTCAATTTGAACTAAGCAAGCTGCTGAATCATTCAGCTTACATCTTGCCTACATGTTGCCCAGGCTACTGGAGGCTGTCTGAAATAAGATGTAGGCCTATCTGGGGCTATGTTTTGGCCTAGTTTTCAGGCCTTGTTGGTGGGTTTTGAGTAGTCGTTGGGCTAGAAAAAGCAATTGCATTAAATAACCTGACTGTTTGGATGTGTCTGTTAGTAAACTGTTTTATTTCTAAGAGATCATGAATAAAAGAGAACAATTGACATTCAAGAATTAGTTGTCACTGTGTTAACCACAACCAACATGCTGCATCTCTGTTTAGGGGTCAGTGCCCTAAAATGAGTCTCTCTGGGGAGAGAGAGGAGGGGGGCCCTGCCTCTAAAATGAATCTCTCTGGGGAGAGAGAGGAGGGGGGCCCTGCCTCTAAAATGAGCATCTCTGGGGAGAGAGAGGAGGGGGGCCCTGCCTCTAAAATGAGTCTCTCTGGGGAACATGACAACAAAGCTAAGAGGTGAGATGACAATTTTATTTAAGAATTTATTTTCCAAAACGCTATATAGGATATTAGATTTGAGATATGATTTAAAACCATTGTTTAGTTGGAATGTAATGTTCGTATCCTGTATATTTGACTGTTATACGTGGTTGTCTCACCTAGCTACCTTAAGATGAATGCATTTACAGATGCCATATCTTAATTTGACCCAGTTTCTCACAGCAGGAATATAATCCTGCAGCAATAGCAAATGTGCATTTTTATGTGGATTATAATTAAGGGATATTTTCTGTAGGGTTTGATACATTTTTCATCAGGGCAAATCAAGTCTGACATTTGTAAGTGGAAATTACACACTTTAGACACCTTTATAAAGCCTTGTAGTGGTTTAATAATTTCTTTAAACATTAACAGCTAATTGACCAACATTTCTGAAAAGGGATATACAGTGGGGAAAAAAAGTATTTAGTCAGCCACCAATTGTGCAAGTTCTCCCACTTAAAAAGATGAGAGAGGCCTGTAATTTTCATCATAGGTACACGTCAACTATGACAGACAAATTGAGAAAAAAAATCCAGAAAATCACATTGTAGGATTTTTAATGAATTTATTTTCAAATTATGGTGGAAAATAAGTATTTGGTCACCTCCAAACAAGCAAGATTTCTGGCTCTCACAGACCTGTAACTTCTTCTTTAAGAGGCTCCTTTGTCCTCCACTCGTTACCTGTATTAATGGCACCTGTTTGAACTTGTTATCAGTATAAAAGACACCTGTCCACAACCTCAAACAGTCACACTCCAAACTCCACTATGGCCAAGACCAAAGAGCTGTCAAAGGACACCAGAAACAACATTGTAGACCTGCACCAGGCTGGGAAGACTGAATCTGCAATAGGTAAGCAGCTTGGTTTGAAGAAATCAACTGTGGGAGCAATTATTAGGAAATGGAAGACATACAAGACCACTGATAATCTCCCTCGATCTGGGGCTCCACGCAAGATCTCACCCCAAGGGGTCAAAATGATCACAAGAACGGTGAGCGAAAATCCCAGAACCACACGAGGGGACCTAGTGAATGACCTGCAGAGAGCTGGGAACAAAGTAACAAAGCCTACCATCAGTAACACATTACGCCGCCAGGAACTCAAATCCTGCAGTGCCAGATGTGTCCCCCTGCTTAAGCCAGTACATGTCCAGGCCCGTCTGAAGTTTGCTAGAGTGCATTTGGATGATCCAGAAGAGGATTGGGAGAATGTCATATGGTCAGATGAAACCAAAATATAACTTTTTGGTTAAAACTCAACTAAATCGTGTTTGGAGGACAAAGAATGCTGAGTTGCATCCAAATAACACCATACCTACTGTGAAGCATGGGGGTGGAAAAACCATGCTTTGGGGCTGTTTTTTCTGCAAAGGGACCAGGACGACTGATCCGTGTAAAGGAAAGAATGAATGGGGCCATGTATCGTGAGATTTTAGGTGAAAACCTCCTTCCATCAGCAAGGGCATTGAAGATGAAACGTGGCTGGGTCTTTCAGCATGACAATGATCCCAAACACACCGCCCGGGCAACGAAGGAGTGGCTTCGTGAAGAAGCATTTCAAGGTCCTGGAGTGGCCTAGCCAGTCTCCAGATCTCAACCCCACAAAAAATATTTGGAGGGAGTTGAATGTCCGTGTTGCCCAGCGTCAGCCCCAAAACATCACTGCTCTAGAGGAGATCTGCATGGAGGAATGGGCCAAAATACCAGCAGCAGTGTGTGAAAACCTTGTGAAGACTTACAGAAAACGTTTGACCTGTGTCATTGCCAACAAAGGGTATATAACAAAGTATTGAGACACTTTTGTTATTGACCAAATACTTATTTTCCACCATAATTTGCAAATAAATTCATTAAAAATCCTACAATGTGATTTTCTGGATTTTTTCCCCTCATTTTGTCTGTCATAGTTGACGTGTACCTATGATGAAAATTACAGGCCTCTCTCATCTTTTTAAGTGGGAGAACTTGCACAATTGGTGGCTGACTAAATACTTTTTTCCCCACTGTATATAGATGGATTTCTGAATATGGATATATAGCGTTTTGGAATGAAACTCTTCTTATGTTTCCCCATCTGAGCTCAGAGTAGATGAGAGATGTAATGTTTGTCTCTGTTGTGTTGAAGCCCAATCAAGCAGGAGAGACCAGCCTCCCCTGTACCCAGCTGTGTGTCCATGAAGAGTGACCAGTCTATGGCTCCACCTCTAAAATTTAGGTAAGAAGAACTCATGGGTCATGGTCAGTGAGTTAAACAACACTGTCTCTAGTCATTTCTCCTCTCCCATTTTACCATTTATTTTGGTTGTTTTCATAATCCGTAGGCTAAACCTTTTTTCAATTTTCATAGTCCTGAAACAATATCAAACAAACACAACAATCCCTCCCTGTGTGTGTGTGTGTGTGTGTGTGTGTGTGTGTGTACTCCCTGGATGAGGAGATGTAATCTCATGTTTTGTCCACAGAAACCAACAGGAGAGATCAGAGTCAGAGATTCTCAGTGGTCAGTCATCCCAGAGTCATCAAACAGACCTGGCCTCCATATTCAATGTATGTGGTCCTGTTATGTACATTTGTTTTTGTTTACCTCAAGTAAAGTTGAACTGTCATCATTCATTAATGTGTTAATGAGAAGCATTTAGTCTCTTGCTTAACTTATTTACTTGATTTATTTCAGTTGCTTGAAGAGAATATTATGACATTTGTGAAGAACGAGCTGAAGATGTTCAAGAGGATTCTTAGTCCAGAACTCCCAGAAGGCTTTGAGAGTCAGAAGCAGGATAAGGAAGTGGTGGATGCTGAAGATGAGAAGCAGGAGAGCAGTGCCAGAGAGGGGGCTCTGAAGATCACACTGCACGTCCTGAGGAAAATGAACCAGAAGGAGCTTGCTGACACACTGGAGAAAAGTAAGAGCTGTCTGCCTCATGTTGAATGCTGTTTTAGAACATGTAAAAGCTGTAGCTAAAGTAAAGCTAAAGTAGCTGTGTAACTCAATGATATTGTAGCAGCCTTAACACAACACCTAGTGACCTCATCAAGTGGCAGCAGGGATGTGTTGTTTTGATTAATTTAAGAGAGAGAGAAGACAGAGAGAGAGAGAGAGAGAGAGAGAGAGAGAGAGAGAGAGAGAGAGAGAGAGAGAGAGAGAGAGAGAGAGAGAGAGAGAGAGAGAGAGAGAATTAATAATACCAATAATAATATAATCAGTCACAACAGTCTGTAATGAATTATGAAAACATTTACACATTTATACAGTCCTTTATAACTTGATAACAGTCCTACAATACTGTAGGCATTAAAACAGACGTAATATTAATATCCTCTGTTATTTCTTCATTCAGATGATCTTGCTGTGATTTGCCAACGTGAACTCAAATCTAATCTAAAGAAGAAGTTTCAATGTGTATTTGAGGGGATCGCTAAACAAGGAAACCCAACACTTCTCAATAAGATCTACACAGAGCTCTACATCACAGAGGGTGGAAAAGGAGAGGTCAATAATGAACATGAGCTGAGACAGATTGAGACAACAACCAGGGAACAAGCAAGACCAGAGACTGCAATCAAATGTAACGACATCTTCAAACCCTTAACTGGACAAGCCAAACTTATTAGAACTGTGCTGACAAAGGGAGTCGCTGGCATTGGAAAAACAGTCTCTGTGCAGAAGTTCATTCTGGACTGGGCTGAAGGAAAAGCAAATCAGGATGTCCAATTTGTATTTTCATTCCCTTTTCGGGAGCTAAATTTGATGAAAAAGGAAAAAAAAACTTTGATTGAACTTCTCAATCACTTCTCAAGGGAAACCAAACAATCAAGAATCTCCAACTACGACAAGTACAAAGTTCTGTTCATCTTTGATGGTCTGGATGAGTGCCGACTGCCCCTAGACTTCCAGAAGAACAAGATGTGTTGTGACGTCACAGAGTCAACCTCAGTGGATGTTCTGCTGACAAATCTCATCAAGGGAAATCTGCTTCCCTCTGCTCTCCTCTGGATAACTACCCGACCTGCAGCAGCCAATCAGATCCCTTCAGGGTGTGTTGACCAGGTGACAGATGTACGAGGGTTCAATGACCCACAGAAGGAGGAGTATTTCAGGAAGAGATTCAGTGATGAGGACCTGGCCAGCAGAATCATCTCACACATAAAGACATCAAGGAGCCTCCACATCATGTGCTACATTCCAGTCTTCTGTTGGATTTCTGCAATAGTCCTTGAACACATGTTGAAACATAAGAGAGAAGAGATGCCCAAGACTCTGACTGAGATGTACACACACCTTGTGGAGTTTCATACCGAACAGAAGAATGAAAAGTATCTTGGGAAAGAAGAGACAGGTCCACAATGGAATGAAGAGAGCATTATGTCACTGGGAAAACTGGCTTTTCAACAGCTTGTGAATGGCAATCTGATTTTCTATGAAGAAGACCTGAAAGAGGCTGGCATTGATGTCAATGAAGCCTCAGTGTACTCAGGATTGTGCACACAGATCTTTAAAGAGGAATGTGGGCTGTGCCAGGACAAGGTGTACTGCTTCGTGCATCTGAGCATTCAAGAGTTTCTGGCTGCTGTATATGTGTTCATCTCATTCATCAACAACAATGAGAATCTAATGGACAATCTGCAAACAAAGTCCAGTAACTTTTCCTCGCTGTTCAGAAACATGGTTGAAGTTTCTTTCTACAAGAGTGCTGTGGATAAAGCCTTACAAAGTGAGACAGGAAACCTGGACCTTTTCCTCCGCTTCCTTCTGGGCCTCTCACTGGAGTCCAATCAGAAGCACTTACGAGGTCTACTGACAACAACAAGAAGCAGCTCACAGAGCCATGAAGAAACAGTGAAATACATCAAGGAGAAGATCAGGGAGAATCCCTCTCCAGAGAGGTGCATCAATCTGTTGCACTGTCTGAATGAACTGAATGACTTTTCTCTAGTGGATGAGATCCAAAGCTACCTGAGCTCAGGAAGTCTCTCAGAAGAAGAACTGTCACCTGCACATTGCTCAGCTCTGGTCTTTGTGTTGCTGACTTCAGAAAAGGAGCTGGATGTGTTTGACCTGAAGAAATACTCCAGATCAAAGGAAGGTCTTCTGAGGCTGCTGCCAGTGGTCAAAGCCTCCAGAGCTGCTCTGTGAGTACATCAAATGACATATAAGAACTAATCATCAGGAAGAAATATTAAGTTTAGAGTAAAATATGTATTATAATATGTATATAATATTATATTGAAAAACATATTGAATAAATGCATTGATTTTCACATTAGTAAACCATTATAACCATACAATTCTAGGAGACGGAAGATGAATCTATATGTTGTTTGAGAGAATTAACCAAATGCATCTGCCATTGTCCTTCTACACTACTGGTGTTAAATTAACAGTGTGTTTGTGAAATCACGATGATCTCTTTGCAGGCTGTCAGGCTGTGGAGTCACAGAGGAAGGCTGTGCTTATCTGGTCTCAGCTCTGAAGTCAAACCCCTCACACCCGAGAGAGCTGGATCTGAATAACAATGACCTGAAGGATTCAGGAGTGAAGCTGCTCTCTGCTGTCCTGGGGAATCCCCACTGTAAACTGGAGACTCTTAGGTCAGTATTAATGTAGTTGGTCAACAAGTGATAAAGATATTCATACATATATATTTTACCGTTTGGAAAAGAAAACACTTTATTAAGTAGTTCTCCCATTTGAAAAAGTCATAATCATTTATATAAATTCATTTAGTCAAAAGTTTAGTGTTTGGTCCAATATTCTTTGCCTGCAGTGATTACATCAAGCTTGTGATTCTACAAACTTGTTGAATGCATTTGCAGTTTGTCTTGGTTGTGTTTTAGATGATGTTTTTCCCAATAGAAACTGAATGGTGAATAATGTCCTGTCATTTTGGAGTCACTTCACTTGTATTGTCAGTAAGAATAGAAGATGTTTCTGAACACTTCTACATTCATGTGGATGCTACCATGATAATGAATAATCATGAATGAATCGTGAATGATGATTAATGAGAAAGTTACAGAGGAACAAGGATCATACCCCCTCTGTTATTGGTAATGGTGAGAGGTTAGCATGTTTTGTTGTAGCCTCTGTAACTTTCTCACTCATTATTGTTCATGATTCATTCATGATTCTTCTTAATCATTGCATCATTAGGATTAATTTAGTAGTGTTTAGAAACATGTTATCTACTCACTTAGACAGAAATGTACTCCAGTCATCATCCACCATTTTAATATTGGGCAAAACATAACCCAAAACACAACCAAAACAAACTGCAAATGCAACCGACGAGTTTGGGACCAAATACAAAAACTTAGACTATTTTAAGTACATTTGTCAGAATACTTATGACTTCTTCAAATGGGGGACTAGATACATAAAGTGCTTTCATTTCTAAACGGTGAAACAGATATGTATTAAAATACCCTCAAATAAAAGGTTACATTATATACTGTCACCTCACATGAAACATTTGATCTCAAATCCAAAATGCTGGAGTACAGAGACACATTTAAAATGTTAACTTCACTGTCAAAATAGATATGGTGTGGACTGTATACTCAATAAAATCTAAATCTGATACCTCACTGTCTGTCTTTTGACTGATACTGCTTTTTAAACTGGTCTGGTCAGTCAACTCAAATATTTGTAATATGCATTTTTCTATCTACAAGCAATACTGCTCTGGTCAGTCTACTCAAATATTTGTACTATGCATTTTTCTATCTACAAGCAATACTTTGATAATTTGTCATTTATAATAAAGATACATTAATATATGAATAGATATGGCAGGTTTTAGGACACTGATGTATCTGAACATTTTGAAAAAATATGCTGCCACTATTTTCACCACTAAAGAATAGCAGTGTGGTTTTAATATGATTTGACTCTTTGCAGGCTGTCAGGCTGTCTAGTCACAGAGGAAGGCTGTGCTTCTCTGGTCTCAGCTCTGAAGTCAAACCCCTCACACCTGAGAGAGCTGGACCTGAGCTACAATCACCCAGGAGACTCAGGAGTCAGACTGCTCTCTGCTGGACTGGAGGATCCACACTGCAGACTGGAGAAACTCAAGTATGTAGAGGGTTTATGTCAATGTTCATATCAGACATGTTGGAGTTATCAGGCTAGTTAAGACAATCATTCTGACCACCACTTGGACAAAGTTATATGCTGACCGTGTGTGTGTGTGTGTGAGTGTGAGTGTGAGTGTGAGTGTGTGTGTGTGTGTGTGTGTGTGTGTGTGTGTGTGTGTGTGTGTGTGTGTGTGTGTGTGTGTGTGTGTGTGTGTGTGTGTGTGTGTGTGTGTGTGTGTGTGTGTGTGTGTGTGTGTGTGTGTGTGAGTTCAGGTGTATCCCTCAATGACTGTCTGTTCTTCTGCTTACCGCTACAGTGTGGAACATGGTGGAGAGTACACAATGAAACCTGGACTTAGAAAATGTGAGTGTTGACTGCTGTGAAGAATATGACTAAGAATAAGTCTTAATTCAAGTGAAGTCAAAGTCAAAGACCACCATCATTACTTACTTGGTCATATTAAATATCAGCTGTAGTTCTACAGAAGCAGAAATCAGGGACACCAAAGTTTAGATAGAGTTGCTTTGACAATGTGTGTGTCTGTGTGTGTGTGTGGTGTGTGTTTGTGTTACTTTAGAAATGTGTGTTTGTGTTCATGCATGCATACCGCTGTGTGTGTGTGTGTGTGTGTGTGTGTGTGTGTGTGTGTGTGTGTGTGTATTTAATGGGAATAAGTATGTTTTATATTACCATACAGTATAACTTATGAGCAAATCTCAAGTTACCTTAACTTCTACTTTTGATACCTAGAAACATCTACATTAAATGAATTAGTGAAAAGTGAGTTAACATTCTAATGTGAATGATGATGATTTCTAATATTGTGTCTCGTTTGATCCATCAGATGCCTGTGATCTCATACTGAACCCAAACACATTATTCAGACGTCTCTCTCTGTCTGAGGAGAACAGAAAGGTGACACATATGGGAGAGAAATTGCATCCGTATCCTGATCACCCAGAGAGATTTCAGGACTATGGACAGGTGCTGAATAGAGAGGGTCTGACTGGACGCCGTTACTGGGAGGTAGAGTGGAGTGGGGAAAGGGTTGATATAGGAGTGACATATAAAGGAATCAGCAGGAGAGGAAAGGCTAATGACTGTTCGCTTGGATACAATGACAAGTCCTGGAGTCTGGTCCGCCCTAACAACCGTTACTCTGCCTGGCACAATAATAAGTCCACTACCATAGACGTCCCCTCCTCCAGCCCCCACAGAGTAGGAGTGTATCTGGACTGGCCAGCCGGCACTCTGTCCTTCTACAGAGTCTCCTCTGACACACTGACCCACCTGTACACATTCCACTCCACATTCACTGAGCCCCTCTATCCAGGGTTTCATCTTTGGTATAGATCCTCAGTGACCTTGTGTCAGGTGGTCTCTGTGTCAAACACAACATGATGTTTCACTCTAATCATGGTCATGTTCAGTAAGACACACTGGAGCAACAATGTAGAATATCTCTCTAGTGTGTCAACCCCTCTATCCAGGGTGTTATGTTTGGGGGTGACTCCTCTTCAGTGTCTCTGTGTCAAACACAACATGATGTTTCACTCTAATCATGTGTTTTATGCTTGGTCACAATATGACATTTAAATACATGGAGAAACACACCAGTTTGGGCCAGTTTATTCCTGTAAATAATAACCATGGTAACTCTGTGTCTGTCTCTTTCCGTGATCCTGCGCCCTGTGAGAACGGTTCAGATGCACCACACACATACACACTGGACAAACACTCACACACACACACACACACACACACACACACACACACACACACACACACACACACACACACACACACATACACACACACACACACACTGGACACTGGACACACACTGGATACTTGATACTATGATGAGATCCCATTGTCGTGCCATTCATCCGCTGCCATCACCTCATGTTTCAGCATGATAATGCACAGCCCGATGTCGCAAGGATTTGTACACAATTCCTGGAAGCTGAAAAAACCCTGTTTTTCAATGGCCTGAGTACTCACCAGACATGTCACCCATTGAGCATGTTTGGGATGCTCTGGATAGACGTGTACGACAGCGTGTTCCAGTTCCCGCCAATATCCAGTAACTTCGCACAGCCATTGAAGAGGAGTGGGACAACATTCCACAGGACACAATCAACAGCCTGATCAACTCTATGCGAAGGAGATGTGTCGCGCTGCATGAGGCAAATGGTGGTCACTCCAGATACTGACTGTTTTTCTGATCTACGCCCCTACTTATTTATTAAGTTAATGTTTTATGTTTAATATGATGTTAGTAACACTAAGTCATTCCATCCTTTCACTAAATGTTAGTAACACTAAGTCATTCCATCCTTTCACTAAATGTTAGTAACACTAAGTCATTCCATCCTTTCACTAAATGTTATTAACACTAAGTCATTCCATCCTTTCACTAAATGTTAGTAACACTAAGTCATTCCATCCTTTCACTAAATGTTAGTAACACTAAGTCATTCCATCCTTTCACTAAAGCTTTAAAGTAACGTTTAATTGACAAATGCCTCATGTCCACGTTCTGGATTTTGATGAAAGGAAATCCCATATAGCCTACTGGACAGGACTTTGCTATGGCATCTTCTGTTTGGGTGTCTCAGGTCAGGTCTGAGCCATGATCAGAATGTGTCTCTGTGTCTATTTCCAGCCCTGCCATTTCTACCTGTCCTGATCTAGTGTTTCACCCCTGACCTCCTCACACCGTCTCACTGTCCATGTCTGCTTTTAGCTCCCACCTCTACTTCACTGTGTTATGATGTACCTTATGCTTGTTATGTCACCTCTGTAACCAGTTATCAAACATACTGACCTTACTGACCCTATCCCATGGCCCTACTTTCTACAACTGAACATTTAAATTCCTCTATGAGTTTTGTTTCGTGTCCATTTACTTATTTATTTATTTGTTGTATATTGGGGTTGTGCTGCAGAGCATCATGGGGGTTTGTATGTGTTGAGATGATCACGTTCCAGATAAATGGTTGATCTGATTCTTGTCTCCTGTCTCATCATTATTGAATTGTTATACAGACGTGGTTATGAAACCCACGAGACATAACAAAAGATTGGTGATGAGTAAGTCTGAATCTACAGGAACTATTCTGTCTGGAAGAAGTGGGTTTTTACAACTGTTTAAAACTGTTATTTTCTGTGGTACAGTCTAGGCTAATGTTAGCACAGTGTATTGCTAGCAGAGGCAAGTGCATAGTCTAGCTAGCTAAGAAAGAGAGTTAACCAGTGGTGTAAAGTACTTAAGTAAAAATACTTTAAAGTACTACTTAGGTAGTTTTTTGGGGGTATCTGTACTTGACTTTACTATTCATATTTTTGACTACTTTTACTTTTACTTCACTACATTCCTAAAGAAAATAATGTACTTTTTACTCCATACATTTTCCCTGACACCCAAAAGTACTCGTTACATTTTGAATGCTTAGCAGGACAGAAAATGGTCCAATTCACACAATTATCAAGAGAACATCCCTACTGCCTCTGATCTGGGGGACTCACTAAACACAAATGCTTTGTTTGTAAATTGTCTGAGTGTTGGAGTGTGCCTCTGGCTGAACGTACATTTTAAAAACAAGAAAATTGTCTGGTTTGCTTTATGTAAGGAATTTGAAATGATTTATACTTGTACTTTTACTTTTGATACTTTAGTATATTTTAGCAATTACATTTACTTTTGATACTTAAGTATATTTAAAACTAAATACTTTTAGACTTTTACTCAAGTAGTATTTTACTGGGTGACTTTCACTTTTAGTTGAGTCATTTTCTATTAAGGGATCTTTACTTTTACTCAAGTATGACAATTGGGTAATTTTGCCACCACTGGAGTTAACATCGTCATGGACGGCAGAGAAGGACTTGAGACGGACATCGGAGTGGGAAAACAACGTGATTTACAAGGGAGGAACATACAGTGATTAAAGGAAAGGACATTTATTCAACTGTGAAGATGAACTTTGGAATAAAAAATTGCTAAATTAGCTAACTTAGGAGGAAACGTCAGTGAGTGAAGTGAATGAAGATCACGTGACTGAGGAAAATATTGCTTTGGTTGAGGACAATATTGAAGTGAGTGACAATCAGGAGCTTATTGAGAAACAAAACATTATTGGAATTGTTGGAAACATTGGACAGTTTGATGAAAGTATTGAGCAGTGGAGCTCATATACAGAACGGTTTGAATATTTAGTTCTTGTAAATGACATGGATGAGGACAACATTGTGCCTACATGTTTTAGTGTAATGGGGCCAAAGACATTTAATTTACTAGGCAGCCTGCTACAGCCAGTCAGAACCGGTAATAAGACGTATGGGGATATTGTGGAGATACTTAAAGGGCATTTTTCACAGGAACCACTAGTTAATGCTGATAGGTTCAGGTTCCACAGGAGACATCAGGAAGAGGGAGAATCAGTAACAATGTTTGCTGCTGCATTAAAGAAACTACCAGAACACTGAGTTTAATGATGTTCTAAATGACATCATTAGTGACAGACTAGTATGTGGGCTACGGAGTGAAGCTACACAAAAGAGACTGTTGACTGAAAGTCATCTGACCTTGGCAAAGGACATTGAAATCAGTGTGTCCATGGAATTAGCTGCTAATGAGACTCAGGCAGGTAGTTAGTGGGTAAGAGCGTTGTGCCAGTAACCGAAAGGTCGCTGGTTCTAATCCCAGAGCCGACTAGGTGAAAAATCTGTCGATGTGCCCTTGAGCAACGCACTTAACCCTAATTGGTCCTGTAAGTCGTTCTGGATAAGAGCGTCTGCTAAATGACTGAAAATGAAATGAAATGAAATTTAGAACTATCCACTGCTAGGATCCATGGGGCTAGCCAAACAACAAATGCAGCTGAAACCATAAAATAACTCCTGTAGTGGGTTTTTCCCAACAGATTGACCGTTAATTATCATTTCTGTGCAAATGTGTACCTTGATTTAGTATTTCATTTAATGGAGATCAGGTTGGGTGTGTTGGGGTGGTCCCAGGAGGGGTTGGAGGGTGGGTTGGGTTGGTCCCAGGAGGGGTTGGAGGGTGGGTTGGGGTGGTCCCAGATGGAGGGTGGGTTGGGGTGGTCCCAGGAGGGGTTGGAGGGTGGGTTGATGCAGCTGAGGTGGGTGATTGTATATGTGGTTTATTATAATTGTATTTATCTGCAATAACTAGTTTCCATAATATACTGATATATATTTTAACAGTATTGTGTCTCTAGCTGTATAATCATTCCTGCTGCTATTTGTTCTGATATATATTTTAACAGTATTGTGTTTCTAGCTGTATAACCATTCCTGCTGCTATTTGTTCTGATATATATTTTAACAGTATTGTGTCTCTAGCTGTATAACCATTCCTGCTGCTATTTGTTCTTGTCTGTGTTCCTTTAAAATAAATAAAAAGTTTCAACAGAGTTTCAACTGAAAATCAGAGACTGGGAATTCAAGTCACATGCTGGTGTAAGGACATGGATTGTCCAGCCTGTGGTAAAAAGGGCAACATCGGACAAGTCTCCAGAAACAAAAAGAGAACAGAGAAATCACAAAAACGGGAAACAAGAAACCGGCATTCCAACGAAAAACACATAGACATGTTCACACTGTTGAGTAAGAGAACACTGAGGTGAGTGACTCATCAGACTTCATCCTGGCGGGCCGCACGGCTACTATGTCTCCCCCTTGCTAGAGGGACAGCCGGTGGGAATGGAGATTGACACAGGGGCAGCTGTATCTCTTGTGTCAGAAAAAATACACTGAAACAACTTACACTTCAACCAGCGCACCTCGTGTTAAAGACTTACACAGGTGAATCTGTCGCTGTGAGAGGCATCACTGATGTCACAGTTCAGGTAAACAGACAAACTGAAAAGCTGCCACTCTATGTTGTGAAAGGAGACTATGCATCACTACTGGGATGTTCATAGATGGAGAAAATCACACTGGACTGGCCATCAGTGCATACAATGACACATGGAGACACAGACCTACAGTGGGGAAAAAAAGTATTTAGTCAGCCACCAATTGTGCAAGTTCTCCCACTTAAAAAGATGAGAGAGGCCTGTAATTGTCATCATAGGTACATGTCAAATATGACAGACAAAATGGGAAAAAAAAATCCAGAAAATCACATTGTAGGATTTTTTATGAATTTATTTGCAAATTATGGTGGAAAATAAGTATTTGGTCAATAACAAAAGTTTCTCAATACTTTGTTATATACCCTTTGTTGGCAATGACACAGGTCAAACGTTTTCTGTAAGTCTTCACAAGTTTTCACACACTGTTGCTGGTATTTTGGCCCATTCCTCCATGCAGATCTCCTCTAGAGCAGTGATGCTTTGGGGCTGTCACTGGGCAACACGGACTTTCAACTCCCTCCAAAGATTTTCTATGGGGTTGAGATCTGGAGACTGGCTAGGCCACTCCAGGACCTTGAAATGCTTCTTACGAAGCCACTCCTTCGTTGCCCGGGCGGTGTGTTTGGGATCATTGTCATGCTGAAAGACCCAGCCACGTTTCATCTTCAATGCCCTTGCTGATGGAAGGAGGTTTTCACTCAAAATCTCACGATACATGGCCCCATTCATTCTTTCCTTTATACGGATCAGTCGTCCTGGTCCCTTTGCAGAAAAAAAGCCCCAAAGCATGATGTTTCCACCCCCATGCTTCACAGTAGGTATGGTGTTCTTTGGATGCAACTCAGCATTCTTTGTCCTCCAAACACGAAGAGTTGAATTTTTACCAAAAAGTTATATTTTGGTTTCATCTGACCATATGACATTCTCCCAATCCTCTTCTGGATCATCCAAATGCACTCTAGCAAACTTCAGATGGGCCTGGACATGTACTGGCTTAAGCAGGGGGACACGTCTTGCACTGCAGGATTTGAGTCCCTGGCGGCGTAGTGTGTTACTGATGGTAGGCTTTGTTACTTTGGTCCCAGCTCTCTGCAGGTCATTCACTAGGTCCCCCCCGTGTGGTTCTGGGATTTTTGCTCACCGTTCTTGTGATCATTTTGACCCCACGGGGTGAGATCTTGCGTGGAGCCCCAGATCGAGGGAGATTATCGTTGGTCTTGTATGTCTTCCATTTCCTAATAATTGCTCCCACAGTTGATTTCTTCAAACCAAGCTGCTTACCTATTGCAGATTCAGTCTTCCCAGCCTGGTGCAGGTCTACCATTTTGTTTCTGGTGTCCTTTGACAGCTCTTTGGTCTTGGCCATAGTGGAGTTTGGAGTGTGACTGTTTGAGGTTGTAGACAGGTGTCTTTTATACTGATAACAAGTTCAAACAGGTGCCATTAATACAGGTAACGAGTGGAGGACAGAGGAGCCTCTTAAAGAAGAAGTTACAGGTCTGTGAGAGCCAGAAATCTTGCTTGTTTGTAGGTGACCAAATACTTATTTTCCACCATAATTTGCAAATGAATTCATAAAAAATCCTACAATGTGATTTTCTGGATTTTTTTTTTCTCAATTTGTCTGTCATAGTTGACGTGTACCTATGATGAAAATTACAGGCCTCTCTCATCTTTTTAAGTGGGAGAACTTGTACAATTGATAGCTGACTAAATACTTTTTTCCCCCACTGTACCTGCCATCTTAAAGAAACATGGAGAAGTCTTTAATGGACAGCTGGGTAGTATGAACGACATTACAGGGAAACTTAGCATTAAGCCAGACAGCAAACCAACGTTTCTGAAAGCACCACCAAAAGTCAAGGCTGACTTGGACGCTTTAGTCAAGAACAAAGTATTGGAGCCAGTCAGCATGAGTGAATGCATGAGCAACACCCATCTACCAGTCCTTAACACTAGAACCGTCTGGCCTTTCAGCTAGTAGGGATGGGTACTCCAATCCTCGGGGTGTCACACTTTTCCCCCATCACTAGCAAACACAGCTGATTAAACTAATCGCATTCTAAATTGAAGATTATGATTAGTTAATTATTGGAGTCAAGTGTGTCAGCTGCGGCTAGGGCAAAAGTGTGACACCAATCAGGCCCCGAGGACTGGAGGACTGGAGTTGCCCATCCCTGCACTATAGCAAGGTGTGACACCAATCAGGCCCCGAGGACTGGAGTTGGCCATCCCTGCACTAGAGCAAGGTGTGACACCAATCAGGCCCGAGGACTGGAGTTGGCCATCCCTGCACTAGAGCAAGGTGTGACACCAATCAGGCCCCGAGGACTGGAGTTGCCCATCCCTGCACTAGAGCAAGGTGTGACACCAATCAGGCCCCGAGGACTGGAGTTGCCCATCCCTGCACTAGAGCAAGGTGTGACACCAATCAGGCCCAGAGGACTGGAGTTGCCCATCCCTGCACTAGAACAAGGTGTGACACCAATCAGGCCCAGAGGACTGGAGTTGGCCATCCCTGCACTATAGCAAGGTGTGACACCAATCAGGCCCCGAGGACTGGGGTTGCCCATCCCTGCACTAGAGCAAGGTGTGACACCAATCAGGCCCCGAGGACTGGAGTTGGCCATCCCTGCACTAGAGCAAGGTGTGACACCAATCAGGCCCAGAGGACTGGAGTTGGCCATCCCTGCACTATAGCAAGGTGTGACACCAATCAGGCCCCGAGGACTGGGGTTGCCCATCCCTGCACTAGAGCAAGGTGTGACACCAATCAGGCCCAGAGGACTGGAGTTGCCCATCCCTGCACTAGAGCAAGGTGTGACACCAATCAGGCCCCGAGGACTGGAGTTGCCCATCCCTGTGCTAGAGCAAGGTGTGACACCAATCAGGCCCCGAGGACTGGAGTTGCCCATCCTTGCACTAGAGCAAGGTGTGACACCAATCAGGCCCCGAGGACTGGAGTTTCCCATCCCTGCACTAGAGCAAGGTGTGACACCAATCAGGCCCAGAGGACTGGAGTTGCCCATCCCTGCACTAGAGCAAGGTGTGACACCAATCAGGCCCCGAGGACTGGAGTTTCCCATCCCTGCACTAGAGCAAGGTGTGACACCAATCAGGCCCCGAGGACTGGAGTTGCCCATCCCTGCACTAGAGCAAGGTGTGACACCAATCAGGCCCAGAGGACTGGAGTTGCCCATCCCTGCACTAGAGCAAGGTGTGACACCAATCAGGCCCAGAGGACTGGAGTTGCCCATCCCTGCACTAGAGCAAGGTGTGACACCAATCAGGCCTCGAGGACTGGAGTTGCCCATCCCTGCACTATAGCAAGGTGTGACACCAATCAGGCCCAGAGGACTGGAGTTGCCCATCCCTGCACTAGAGCAAGGTGTGACACCAATCAGGCCCCGAGGACTGGAGTTGCCCATCCCTGCACTAGAGCAAGGTGTGACACCAATCAGGCCCAGAGGACTGGAGTTGCCCATCCCTGCACTAGAGCAAGGTGTGACACCAATCAGGCCCCGAGGACTGGAGTTGCCCATCCCTGCACTATAGCAAGGTGTGACACTAATCAGGTCCCGAGGACTGGAGTTGCCCATCCCTGCACTAGAGCAAGGTGTGACACCAATCAGGCCCAGAGGACTGGAGTTTCCCATCCCTGCACTAGAGCAAGGTGCGACACCAATCAGGCCCCGAGGACTGGAGTTGCCCATCCCTGCACTATAGCAAGGTGTGACACCAATCAGGCCCAGAGGACTGGAGTTGCCCATCCCTGCACTAGAGCAAGGTGTGACACCAATCAGGCCCCGAGGACTGGAGTTGCCCCATCCCTGCACTAGAGCAAGGTGTGACACCAATCAGGCCCAGAGGACTGGAGTTGCCCATCCCTGCACTAGAGCAAGGTGTGACACCAATCAGGCCCCGAGGACTGGAGTTGCCCATCCCTGCACTATAGCAAGGTGTGACACCAATCAGGCCCAGAGGACTGGAGTTGCCCATCCCTGCACTAGAGCAAGGTGTGACACCAATCAGGCCCCCGAGGACTGGAGTTGCCCATCCCTGCACTAGAGCAAGGTGTGACACCAATCAGGCCCAGAGGGACTGGAGTTGCCCATCCCTGCACTAGAGCAAGGTGTGACACCAATCAGGCCCCGAGGACTGGAGTTGCCCATCCCTGCACTAGAGCAAGGTCTGACACCAATCAGGCCCCGAGGACTGGAGTTGCCCATCCCTGCACTAGAGCAAGGTGTGACACCAATCAGGCCCAGAGGACTGGAGTTGCCCATCCCTGCACTAGAGCAAGGTGTGACACCAATCAGGCCCAGAGGACTGGAGTTGCCCATCCCTGCACTAGAGCAAGGTGTGACACCAATCAGGCCTCGAGGACTGGAGTTGCCCATCCCTGCACTATAGCAAGGTGTGACACCAATCAGGCCCCGAGGACTGGAGTTGCCCATCCCTGCACTAGAGCAAGGTGTGACACCAATCAGGCCCAGAGGACTGGAGTTGCCCATCCCTGCACTAGAGCAAGGTGTGACACCAATCAGGCCCAGAGGACTGGAGTTGCCCATCCCTGCACTAGAGCAAGGTGTGACACCAATCAGGCCTCGAGGACTGGAGTTGCCCATCCCTGCACTATAGCAAGGTGTGACACCAATCAGGCCCAGAGGACTGGAGTTGCCCATCCCTGCACTAGAGCAAGGTGTGACACCAATCAGGCCCCGAGGACTGGAGTTGCCCATCCCTGCACTAGAGCAAGGTGTGACACCAATCAGGCCCAGAGGACTGGAGTTGCCCATCCCTGCACTAGAGCAAGGTGTGACACCAATCAGGCCCCCGAGGACTGGAGTTGCCCATCCCTGCACTATAGCAAGGTGTGACACCAATCAGGCCCAGAGGACTGGAGTTGCCCATCCCTGCACTAGAGCAAGGTGTGACACCAATCAGGCCCCGAGGACTGGAGTTGCCCATCCCTGCACTAGAGCAAGGTGTGACACCAATCAGGCCCAGAGGACTGGAGTTGCCCATCCCTGCACTAGAGCAAGGTGTGACACCAATCAGGCCCCGAGGACTGGAGTTGCCCATCCCTGCACTAGAGCAAGGTCTGACACCAATCAGGCCCCGAGGACTGGAGTTGCCCATTCCTGCACTAGAGCAAGGTGTGACACCAATCAGGCCCAGAGGACTGGAGTTGCCCATCCTTGCACTAGAGCAAGGTGTGACACCAATCAGGCCCCGAGGACTGGAGTTGCCCATCCCTGCACTAGAGCAAGGTGTGACACCATGGTTGATAAATAAATCCTTGATAAATAGTGCATAAACTATTGTAAAGGATTAATTGCATGAAGAAATATTTGTGGAAATATATATTTTTTGTTACTTTAAAAAAAGTTAATTCTACAAAGTAAAATAAAAAAAAGGCCTATAGCCTATTTCTGTTTCCCTTACAAGTCCCACAGTGTAATCCATCTGATCAACTTTATATGTAGATTCAATTAGTAATAGAGTTATAGTACTTAATAAAGTCAATTTACAGTTTATTTTGACAAAGTAGAATGAAAAATATAATAATAATAATAATAATAATAATAATAATAATAATAATAATAATAATAATAATAATAATAATATAACCAGCCAGGTGTTCAGGTGAAATGATTTGCTGTATTTCTAAACAAAAGCACCAGTGCATGAACAATTATAAAGGATTAATACCGTGAATAAATATTTGTGGAAATATATTCATGACAAGATATACAAACAATCATTTGTTGATTGTATCAGACACTGTACCGAGCCTTTACACATGAACCAATGACGTCTTCTCTTTATGCTTCAGGTCCACAGTCAGCACACAGCTTCGGGGCTTTGTGTGAGCAAGCCCCACAAACAAATCGGTTGCCCTGCATACAGTTTTTATGGGACTTTTTCCGTCCGCACTTACTTACATGACATTGTGTCTCCTTTTTCCCCAGTGGGAGCTGTGGTTCTTGGGGAAGAGGGAGAACAGGACCTGCTGTCTTGACATTGTGTATTTTTCCCCAGTGGGAGCTGTGGTGCTTGGGGAAGAGGGAGAACAGGACCTGCTGTCTTGACATTGTGTATTTTTTCCCCAGTGGGAGCTGTGGTGCTTGGGGAAGAGGGAGAACAGGACCTGCTGTCTTGACATTGTGTATTTTTCCCCAGTGGGAGCTGTGGTGCTTGGGGAAGAGGGAGAACAGGACCTGCTGTCTTGACATTGTGTATTTTTCCCCAGTGGGAGCTGTGGTGCTTGGGGAAGAGGGAGAACAGGACCTGCTGTCTTGACATTGTGTCTATTTCTTTTGGCTCCACGTGTCTCAAAACCACAGTCTCAAACAGTCTCTCACCTGCTGGCCTGGTTTCATCTTTCCCCAGATATGGAAAGACATTGAGCAAGTTGGTTTCAACATCCGCTGTTAACCAAAACAGAAGTCACATGCATCATTATCAGTTTCTATCTGGTTTCTATTGGCCATTCAGCCATTGGCGACAGAATAGCTATTTTAATTTGTTTATGTTACTAGTTTTTGCTTAGTAGCCAGAGCAATGCTCTGGTCATGTGCTAAATGAATGAATAGCAGGGATGTTGGTGAAAAAAGTGACATTTGGAAATAGAGCTGCACCTCTTGAATTTGGAGAGTTATTTGATAAAGGTAAGTGTCATAGAAACTGCAGAATATGCTCTTTCAGATACAGCACTATATAGAAATCACAATGTTTTACCTGCATGTGACTCTGAAGGAGGATTTGATAAAGAGATGCTCCTTTCCCTGCATCTGTCAATTACAAGATGTGTCCATCTCTTCATGTACAATTTGACAACTGATAATATTGTCACTCATCAGACTATTGTCAATGTAATCTGGTCTATAGGCTAACTCTTATCATGTGTGAAATGAGTTGAGGTATAGTTCAGGTGTAGTTTTGATGGGCCGGCTGTGAGGCTGACTGGCATCAGTTTGTTTCCCACTCATCAACTTGGATAGATTCAAGGATATTATTCTAAAGGACTTCTGCAACTCATAGCATGTTTTCGTTTCCCACAATACATTTAATTAGTAATAGAGTTATAGTAAATAAAACAGTCCCATAACAGTTTATTTTTACAAAGTAAAACATAAAAGAGAAATGTATCAACCCACAAGGCGTGTGGTCAAATGATTTGCTGCTGATAAACAGGCATAACACAAACTCATCATTACACTATTGTTCTAAATGAATTCAACATCTGCACCCTCCTAATCATTCAGTTAAGCCTAATTTAAATTCAGTTGTGAAGTAACATGCACAATTATCGCCCATGAAGTAAGGTGCACAGTTATTACCCATTCATCCATTTGTCATTTATTCAGTGAGGAAAGAGAGACTCATTAGCGGCGCATTGTCTTGGCAGATTAAGTTGGGAATAGGTGTGAAAACAACGGGTAACAAGGCATAGAATACTTTTCTGTTTGTGATTAAAACATTCTGACAAAGGAGCAGTGTAAAATACAAACATTTAGGAAAAGTCAGGGAGCAGGACATAGGTTTATTTGGGGTCTGATTCTAGTGTTAAAAGGCAATTCCTCCACTTTTCAACCTCATATTCATCCTCTCAGCACCAAAACAGTATCTATATTTCAGAAAACAGCATGTTTCTATGATCTGTCATTAAAAAGATAAAAACAAAAGTCTTTAAAAATGAACCTGTCCTCCTATAGCCCTTCCCACCAGCATCCTCTCGGGAAATGTCTCTGTTCTGGTGAAAGAGAAGTAGATAGTATCACATCTTGCATCTACATGTTTCTACATTAAACCACAGGTTCTGTTCTTGAGACTGATGGGGAAGAGTGGGGTGGAAAGGCTTTTGCAACACTACTTTAGTTAGCACAACCATGTGACTAATTTTACTTCCTGTTTGCGATACTTGGGGGAAATTCAATGTTATCTTTCTACCTTCCCAATACCTTCCCCCATGTCTCATATTCACTGTTATCTTTCTGTCTTCCCAATACTTTCCCACACAGAGATGGCTTGATGTGGTGAGCAGCATAGAGTGTATAGTCCTTTAGTCTCTATGGGCCAGATGGTAGTGTACAGTTCAGAGATGGCTTGATGTGGTGTGCAGCATAGAGTGTATAGTCCTTTAGTCTCTATGGGCCAGATGGTAGTGTACAGTTCAGAGATGGCTTGATGTGGTGAGCAGCGTAGAGTGTATAGTCCTTTAGTCTCTATGGACCAGATGGTAGTGTACAGTTCAGAGATGGCTTGATGTGGTGTGCAGCATAGAGTGTATAGTCCCTTTAGTCTCTATGGGCCAGATGATAGTGTACAGTTCAGAGATGGCTTGATGTGGTGAGCAGCATAGAGTGTATAGTCCTTTAGTCTCTATGGGCCAGATGGTAGTGTACAGTTCAGAGATGGCTTGATGTGGTGTGCAGCATAGAGTGTATAGTCCTTTAGTCTCTATGGGCCAGATGGTAGTGTACAGTTCAGAGATGGCTTGATGTGGTGTGCAGCGTAGGGTGTATAGTCCTTTAGTCTCTATGGGCCAGATGGCCAGTTGGTGAGGGCTACAGCATGGGGAAAGAAACTGTTCAGATGGGGGTCTATAACATCAAATCACATAGGTTTACAGCAGCGGACAGTTGAAAATTCATCGCTACTAACTCAAACTGCCTTGGTTTAAATAAAGACAATTTCTGTAAAGATAAAAAAGTATATAACTTTTAAATTATGAGCCTCATCTTGAGGAGTCACCTGTGACAGTATTCATAAAGAGTAGGAGTACTGATCTGGGATCAGTTTAGCCTTTTAGATCATAATGAATAAGACTACATGGAGAGGGGGGACCTGGTCCTAGATCAACACTCCTCCTCTGAGACACTGCCTTTATGAATAAGGTCCCAGGAGTCACCAGGACCAACTGGAAGTCGCTCTGGATAAGAGCTTCTGCTAAATGACTAAAATGTAAATGTAGTATGAGTCACCAGGACCAAGAAACCAAACACAT
Source organism: Coregonus clupeaformis (assembly GCF_020615455.1). Taxonomy (NCBI): domain Eukaryota; kingdom Metazoa; phylum Chordata; class Actinopteri; order Salmoniformes; family Salmonidae; genus Coregonus; species Coregonus clupeaformis. The sequence continues at coordinate 597,592 of NW_025533474.1, forward strand.
GGTGTTGTAAAGTCTAGTTACAGCAGGGGTTTACTGTCATCTAGTGGAAGATACCAATAAAACACTTGATTGTCAGGGTGGGGAGTACGGTTGAGTGAAACAGAAAGTACAGGATCCACTTGGAGATGACAGAGCAGAAAACACTATATGGAGAGAACTGAAAAATAAAGTAAGTATTTCTGAACAATAATCTATTCTAATGGACAGAGTAAGAGAATGAATACCTGGAATGAGATATTACTAGTTAGTAGAACTGCTACTCAAATGTATGACTGTAAGTCGCTTTGGATAAAAACGTCTGCCAAATGGCATATTATTATAATCAATAGGCCTTAGTGTTATAAGGTAGGCTATTATCATTGTCATTATGGAGACACCTATTTTTACAACCCTTATTCCATGAAAAATATTAACGCTGTAGAACTGATGCACATCAAGAAATAAGGTGACAAATCACAGGAAAACTACTTTAGGCTCTCTAGAGCACGTTAGATACATTCTGTCGGAGGTGGTTTAAACTGCATTCTACTTTGCTTATGGAAAACCATATCATGCAGGTTTTTACACATGCTCAGTTCTTGGGTTTTGTTCTGGGTCTCGAGTGGAAATTTGAAATGGAAGTTATGGAACTCCATCATGTGCTTCTGTTATGAGAAAACCTCCACAATGAAACAGACATTAAATGTGGAGAATGATAGATCTGTTGACCATCAAGTAGCCTATTAATTGTTATGCCTGTCTAGGCAACTGTAGCCTGCCATTTTATACTATAAATATGTTGAAATGACTGGAGTCGTTGCAAATCATTTTGTGCCACTTGTGTAGCGAACCTGGAGCTGGCAAACAGATGTAATAAATAGCCTTTAACTTCAGTTTATTGTTGTTGTAGCCTTGTGTTATTATGTAATTAATAATGTCCGTGTTTAGTTAATTCAATTGGAAGTTATCAAGTGTCACCATGGTCACAGTTCTACAGGAAAGTCGGAGCTCTAGAAAGAGGCCAGAATTTTGAGTTGGATGACCGTTTAAACAAATGTTTCCAGTCGGAGCTCTAGAAAGAGGCCAGAATTCCGAGTTGAATGACCGTTTAAAACAAATGTTTCCTGTCGGAGCTCTAGAAAGAGACCAGAATTCCCAGTTGGATGACCGTTTAAAACGAATGTTTCCAGTCGGAGCTCTAGAAAGAGACCAGAATTCCCAGTTGGATGACCGTTTAAAACAAATGTTTCCAGTCGGAGCTCTAGAAAGAGACCAGAATTCCCAGTTGGATGACCGTTTAAAACAAATGTTTCCAGTCGGAGCTCTAGAAAGAGACCAGAATTCCCAGTTGGATGACCGTTTAAAACAAATGTTTCCAGTCGGAGCTCTAGAAAGAGACCAGAATTCCCAGTTGGATGACCGTTTAAAACAAATGTTTCCAGTCGGAGCTCTAGAAAGAGACCAGAATTCCCAGTTGGATGACCGTTTAAAACAAATGTTTCCAGTCGGAGCTCTAGAAAGAGACCAGAATTCCCAGTTGGATGACCGTTTAAAACAAATGTTTCCAGTCGGAGCTCTAGAAAGAGGCCAGAATTCCCAGTAGGATGACCATTTAAAACAAATGTTTCCAGTCGGAGCTCTAGAAAGAGGCCAGAATTCCCAGTTGGATGACCGTTTAAAACAAATGTTTCCAGTCGGAGCTCTAGAAAGAGGCCAGAATTTTGAGTTGGATGACCGTTTAAACAAATGTTTCCAGTCGGAGCTCTAGAAAGAGGCCAGAATTTTGAGTTGGATGACCGTTTAAACAAATGTTTCCAGTCAGAGCTCTAGAAAGAGGCCAGAATTCGAGTTGAATGATCGTTTTAAAACAAATGTTTCCAGTCGGAGCTCTAGAAAGAGACCAGAATTCCCAGTTGGATGACCGTTTAAAACAAATGTTTCCAGTCGGAGCTCTAGAAAGAGACCAGAATTCCCAGTTGGATGACCGTTTAAAACAAATGTTTCCAGTCGGAGCTCTAGAAAGAGACCAGAATTCCCAGTTGGATGACCGTTTTAAAACAAATGTTTCCAGTCGGAGCTCTAGAAAGAGACCAGAATTCCCAGTTGGATGACCGTTTAAAACAAATGTTTCCAGTCGGAGCTCTAGAAAAGAGGCCAGAATTCCCAGTAGGATGACCATTTAAAACAAATGTTTCCAGTCGGAGCTCTAGAAAGAGGCCAGAATTCCCAGTTGGATGACCGTTTAAAACAAATGTTTCCAGTCGGAGCTCTAGAAAGAGGCCAGAATTTTGAGTTGGATGACCGTTTAAACAAATGTTTCCAGTCGGAGCTCTAGAAAGAGGCCAGAATTTTGAGTTGGATGACCGTTTAAACAAATGTTTCCAGTCAGAGCTCTAGAAAGAGGCCAGAATTCCGAGTTGAATGATCGTTTAAAACAAATGTTTCCAGTCGGAGCTCTAGAAAGAGACCAGAATTCCCAGTTGGATGACCGTTTAAAACAAATGTTTCCAGTCGGAGCTCTAGAAAGAGACCAGAATTCCCAGTTGGATGACCGTTTAAAACAAATGTTTCCAGTCGGAGCTCTAGAAAGAGACCAGAATTCCCAGTTGGATGACCGTTTAAAACAAATGTTTCCAGTCGGAGCTCCTAGAAAGAGACCAGAATTCCCAGTTGGATGACCGTTTAAAACAAATGTTTCCAGTCGGAGCTCTAGAAAGAGGCCAGAATTCCCAGTAGGATGACCGTTTAAAACAAATGTTTCCAGTCAGAGCTCTAGAAAGAGGCCAGAATTCCCAGTTGAATGACCGTTTAAAACAAATGTTTCCAGTCGGAGCTCTAGAAAAAGGCCAGAATTTTGAGTTGGATGACCGTTTAAACAAATGTTTCCAGTCGGAACTCTAGAAAGAGGCCAGAATTTCGAGTTGAATGACCATTTAAAACAAATGTTTCCAGTCGGAGCTCTAGAAAGAGACCAGAATTCCCAGTAGGATGACCGTTTAAAACAAATGTTTCCAGTCGGAGCTCTAGAAAGAGACCAGAATTCCCAGTTGGATGACCGTTTAAAACAAATGTTTCCAGTCGGAGCTCTAGAAAGAGACCAGAATTCCCAGTTGGATGACCGTTTAAAACAAATGTTTCCAGTCGGCGCTCTAGAAAGAGGCCAGAATTCCGAGTTGAATGACCGTTTAAAACAAATGTTTCCAGTCAGAGCTCTAGAAAGAGGCCAGAATTTCTTGTTGAATGACCGTTTAAAACAAATGTTTCCAGTCGGAGCTCTAGAAAGAGGCCAGAATTCCGAGTTGGATGACCGTTTAAAACAAATGTTTCCAGTCGGAGCTCTAGAAAGAGACAAAAATTCCCAGTTGGATGACCGTTTAAAACAAATGTTTCCAGTCGGAGCTCTAGAAAGAGACCAAAATTCCCAGTTGGATGACCGTTTAAAACAAATGTTTCCAGTCGGAGCTCTAGAAAGAGACCAGAAATTCCGAGTTGGATGACCGTTTAAAACAAATGTTTCCAGTCGGAGCTCATTTTTTCCCCATTTCCCAGTTGTCTTGAACTCATTGAAGTCGGAAGTCTGAGATTTCCCAGCTCAGAGTTTCCAGTTGTTTTGAGCACGGCATTAATAAAGATTATGCCAGAGTCTCCAGTCAAGTAAAATGACGTAGGGGTTTAACAGCAGTTGACATCCAACGTTATGCTGCATTACCCGCCACCTACTGTACTGGAGTGTGGGCCAGAGACAGGGAGAAACTAAATCCTACCTGCTCTTAAAGCCAAGCACCACAGACTAAAAGGGATTGTTTTTCCTTTCCTCTCATCAGACTGAAACTGTACCAGTTGAAAGTATACATAAATACAATATATTTTTGAATTACAAGTTGTATTTGTTATAAAAGTAAAATATGCAAATAAGGCAAAACCTCCTTAAATATGCACTAATTTGCATATTAGGAGAATCCGTTTTTCAACACATTGCTTCCAGACACTCACTGGTCAGACTTTTACAGAACAGTTTATCAAAATATTGTCATTTCTTGGAATAAAAAAAACCCTCTATTCACATGTATGACAGATGCATATTTTGCACATATTTACAGATAAAATGGCACTTACAATGAAAACGACACAAGATATCAAAGAAAGCCACAGTAAAAGTCTGACTATAAGACCTAAGAACCTGTGTGTGGAATAATGTTAATGTACGTCCTCTGAAGACTGAGAAAAATGAATTGTCACACGGGGAACATGTCATTTAGAGAACATGGCTGATAAAGATAGGCTAATGCAATTCAAATGGACTTTCCATAAATATGACCATTTACGTCACATTAAATGTATCTCTTTTTCATATATCACTTCTAAACTGTCAAATAAACATCAAATATACCTTTTACAAATACATCAGCACGTTTAATACATTTGTTTCAAGCAATAGAGCATATGCTTTGAATTTTTGGCCAAATTCTCATATCACTTTGCTCAATTTGTCACATCCAAGGCTTTTGTATGGCTGTTGAAATGTGCAGAACAGTAATCAGCTATGCCTGCCCCATATGTACGGCCCTCTTTGAGTTGTTGCTGGTGCCGCTTTACTTTCTTGACTGTGTCATGTGACCTGCGCCTCCCCTTGTCACACTCCATTGAAGCAGCATCAGCTCTCACAACTCCTCTCTGATTGCTGCCAGTGTCACCAAAGTGCTGCCAATACACAATTAGTCCATCACATTTGATATAGCAGTGGTTCCCTCATTGAGCGTGGCTACTGCCATACTGGCAATGAGGCTTTTGCCCAAGAAGACAGTTTTGGGGCGTCGCGACCATATTAGAGTTCAGACATTCATTTGCATTCTGGGTTTCTCCGTGCTACATTCTTTTAAGGAGGGATCGAGAGTTGGTTTTTTGAGAAGGGGTGCAACTCTCGCTCACTTGAAGATGGAAGGGACATAGCCAGCGGTCAAGGATGAGTTGATCAGCGAGGTGAGGTAAGGGAGAAGGTCACCGGAGATGGTCTGGAGAAGAGAGGAGGGGATGGGGTCAAGCGGGCAGGTTGTTGGGCGGCCTGCAGTCACAAGTCGCAGGATTTTATCTGGAGAGAGAGGGGAGAAAGAAGTCAAAGCATAGGGTAGGGCAGTGTGAGCAGGACCAGCAGTGTCATTTGACTTAACAAACGAGGATCGGATGTCGTCAACCTTCTTTTCAAAATGGTTGATGAAGTCATCCACAGAGAGGGAGGAGGGGGGGTGAGGATTCAGCAGGGGGGAGAATGTGGCAAAGTGCTTCCTAGGGTTAGAGGCAGATGCTTGGAATTTAGAGTGGTAGAAAGTGGCCTTAGCAGCAGAAACAGATGAAGAAAATGTAGAGAGGAGGGAGTGAAAAGATGCCAGGTCCGCAGGGAGTCCAGTTTTCCTCCATTTCTGCTCAGCTGCCCGGAGCTCTGTTCTGTGAGCTCGCAATGAGTCATCAAGCCACAGAGCTGGAGGGGAGGACCGAGCCGGCCGGGAGGATAGGGGACATAGAGAGTCAAAGGATGCAGAAAGGGAGGAGAGGAGGGTTGAGGAGGCAGAATCAGGAGATTGGAGGGAGAAGTATTGAGCAGAGGGAAGAGATGATAGGATGGAAGAGGAGAGAGTAGCGGGAGAGAGAGAGCGAAGGTTGCGACGGCGCATTACCATCTGTGTAGGGGCAGAGTGAGTAGTGTTGGAGGAGAGGGAGAGAGAAAAGGATACAAAGTAGTGGTCGGAGACATGGAGGGGAGTTGCAGTGAGATTAGGAGAACAACAGCATCTAGTAAAGATGAGGTCAAGCTTATTGCCTGCCTTGTGAGTAAGGGGGGGCGGTGAGAGGGTGAGGTCAAAAGAGGAGAGGAGTGGAAAGAAGGAGGCAGAGAGAAATTAGTCAAATGTAGACGTAGGGAGGTTGAAATCCCCCAGAACTGTGAGGGGTGAGCCATCCTCAGGAAAGGAACGTATCAAGGCGTCAAGCTCATTGATGAACTCTCCAAGGGAACCTGGAGGGTGATAGATGACAAGGATATTAAGCTTAAATGGGCTAGTGACTGTGACAGCATGGAATTCAAATGAAGAGATAGACAGATGGGTCAGGGGAAAAATTGAGAATGTCCACTTGGGAGAGATGAGGATTCCTGTGCCACCACCCGCTGACCAGATGCTCTCGGGGTATGCGAGAACACATGGTCAGACGAGGAGAGAGCAGTAGGAGTAGCAGTGTTTTCAGTGGTAATCCATGTTTCCGTCAGCGCCAAGAAGTCGAGGACTGGAGGGTAGCATAGGCTGAGATGAACTCAGCCTTGTTGGCAACAGAACGGCAGTTCGAGGCTGCCTGAGACCTGGAACTCCACGTGGGTGGTGCGTGCAGGGACCACCAGGTTAGAGAGGCAGCAGCCACGCGCGGTGTGAGGCGTTTGTGTAGCCTGTGCAGAGAGGAGAGAACAGGGATAGGCAGAGGCATAGTTGACAGGCTGCAGCAGATGGCTACAATCTGCAGAGGAGATCGGAATGAAATGAACTAAACATCTGGGAAAGGAGAGAGCGGGGCCTCCCTCACCACAACTCCCAAATATAACTCCCAACTTCCACCTCAGAAACTATAATTGTTGTAAACTACAGCGGTTCAATGTTTTCTAGGAATAGACTAACTTAGTTTATTCAGCCAGCTAACTAGGTGCAGTATTATTCCGTGAAAAACGTCCGGGCAGCTAGTCATAAGACGCCACAACCAGCTAGCATGCCGGACTCCAACAACACGGTTTAGCGCCAATACTCGCCACAACAAACCACCAGTGTATCAACACACAAGCAGATCGTTCGTGTCCGTGTCTAACGTTGTGGGTTAGTCCCGACAGCTTGAGCGAGTCCGTCGTCAACTTATTCAGCCAGCTAGTTAGCTAGAATAGTTATCAAACTAGCTAGCCATTGCTTTCAGACAAAGAAGAACCCCTCCTTTCACGTACGAACACACAGAGAGAGCCAAACTAACTAGTCACCCATGTCCCGAATTCCTTGAACGACTCGGGCTATCAATATGTAAAAAACAAAACACAAATGTAGGTTATGACTTACCCCTAGCAGCTACTGTTAGCTAGCCATGTGTAGGTTATAACTTACCCCTAGCAGCTACTGTTAGCTAGCCAAGTGCTTATGACTTACCCCTAGCAGCTACTGTTAGCTAGCCAAGTGTAGGTTATGACTTACCCTAGCAGCTACTGTTAGCTAGCCAAGTGCAAAGCTAGCCACTGAATTGATTCAGCCAGTTCACGTCTGTTCGCTCGGTCGTTCGGCTGTTGTTTACTAGTAGCTATCCAGGTAGCAACAAGCTAGCTAAATTTCAAGCACAGTAGCCACTTGCTACCTAACGTTAACGGTTCAGACAATGAGGTTAGAAAACAGCTGAATGGTAGGCAATTATTGTATGTAATTATTGCAGGCAGCCAGCTGGCTGAAGAACTGTGGGTAAAATCAAAGACCAACATTGGATGCATGAAACACACCAATTTTACCTGTTAGGAAACCATCTGGTGATTATCGTATGCAAGACCTTAGACTAGTAAACGATGCATTGCTCGAGAGCACCCCTGTTGCCAAACACTGGTACCATTTTATACCAGGTGCCTCCAGGTAGTTGTTGTTTTTTGGTGATTGATTTGGCAAATGCTTTTTTCAGTATCCCTGTGGCTGAAGAGTAACATGAGTGGTTCTCATTTGCGTTTCTTGGTAAAACAAATGGACTTGGACTGTGATGCCCCAGGGGTATGTTCAATCATGCACATCTTTGCCCAAGAAATGGCTAGGAACCTAGAGGGTTTTGTTGCCCCTGGTGGAAGCATTTTGGTTCAATATTTTGATGATTTGTTGGTTTGCTCAAAATCAGAGGAGATATGTCACGAGTGGACACTCGGGCATTGTTGATTTTCTTAGCAGAAAATGGTCATAAAGTTTCTCCAGTAAGATGCAGTTATTCCAGAGCTCCGCTAAATATTTGGGTCATTACATTATTTCTGAGGGTCGCGCCCTCTCCAAAGATAGATGCAATTAAAGTTTTGCCTAAACCTGTTACCAAGCAGCACATGATGTCTTTGTTGGGTGTGGCTGGTTACTGTCGTCCGTGGTTGAAAGACTATGCAGAGATAGTTCAACCACTGCAGGATTGTATTTATGGGAGAAAGATAGAGGCTAGTGAAGTTGTGGTCTGGACTGATGAAACTTGTGTCCTCTCTGTTGGAGGCTGTTCAACTCCCCTCGTCAATCTCGGTGATGAAGTGTCAGGCCCATACTCCCTCTATGGATAACATTTCTCTGGGGAATGCCAAGGCTGACTGTGCTGCTAAATTGTCTGCTTCTTCTTCTGTTTCCCCCTTCCTACAGATGGCAGCAGTTCCAGTTCCCACCAACCCTTTATCTGTTAATGATATCATTGCTTTCCAGGCCATGGCTGATGCTTTCAGAAACTCAAGTGGGCGGGGTGCTGTCATAAGGACGCCTCGTGTGTATGGCTTGATGTGTGGAGCAGACCTGCCATGCCTCATTGTACATTCCAGTTCCTCGCAAAATTGTCACATGGTCAAGACCATGTGTCAAAAGGAGGGATGGTGGATCTTGTAAATAAATATTGGGGTACAGTAGGTTTTACTGTGTTTGCAGGAAATTTCAGTAAGACATGCTTGATTTGTATGACTAACAATGTTGGACGCGGCATTTCAGCATCCCCCGCATCCCATCCAAGGCCTGAAGGACCTTTTGAGCAGTTAATGATGGAGTTCATTGAGTTGACCCCTTGTGAGGGAAATAAGTATTGTTTGGTGACTGTTGACCTGTTTTCTAAATGGATTGAAACTTTCCCTTGCAGGAGAGCCACAGCGAGAGAGAGATCATACCTAGGTGGGGACTGCCATCAAAAATGTATTCTGACAATGGTCGACAGTTTGTGAATGAGATTGTTCAGTCCCGTCAGAGCTTTGCAGATTGATTTGAGAACACATTGTGCCTATCATCCCCAATCTGGGGGCGCAGTCGAAAGGATGAACCAATCTTTGAAAACTAAATTAACCAAATTAATTGGTGAAACAAGCCTGACATGGGTGAAAGTGCTTCCATTGTCACTGATGACGATGAGAGGCAGATCCCCTACAGTCACTGGTCTCTCTCCACATGAGGTGCTGACTGGCCGCCCCATGCGGATGACAAATACACCTTTTCCCAGAACAGGTTGTCCCTGCAAGAAATGGAGGAAGGCTTGGTTGAGTGTTGTGTCACCCTCAACAGTGTTCTTAAGACTATTTTCCCCCGGTTGAAGGCGTCTTTGCTAAATCCCTAGCAGATGGAGCGAACACTGTTGAACCCAGGTGATTTCATGGTGGTGAAAGACTTCAAGAGAAATAGTTGGAAGGACCCCCGTGGAGAGACCCGTACCAAGTTCTTCTGACCACCCCCCACTGCGGTGAAGGTTGCTGAGAGAGACACCTGGACCCACCTGTCGCACTGCAGATGAGTTCCTGATCCAGAAGAAGATGGGGCCTGGCCAGTTCCGGTGGTGCAGTGTGGCCCTCCTCTGTATTAGCACAGTAGTGCTAATAAGAACTGTAGGTTGTCCTCTTGTTGGAGATCTGACAGAGGATGAGAAGAGTCCCGAGCCAAAGGGGCCAACGCAGTCCCGGAGTAGTGGCCCAGAAGTAGATGGTAATGACAGAAGGAGTCCTGAGCCAAAGGGGCCAACGCAGGCCTGGAGTAGTGGCCCAGAAGTAGATGGTAATAACAGAAGGAGTCCTGAGCCAAAGGGGCCAACACAGGCCTGGAGTAGTGGCCCAGAAGTAGATGGTCATTGTAGAAGGAGAACCCTGCTGGGCCCTCACAACCATAAGGACAATTTGTTATTTTCTAGAGCAGAAATGGTTGCCGACCAGACATCCAAAGAAAAGGACTGTTGGGTGTGTGGGATGGGTCCGGTTAAGGTAGGGGCAGGCTTGCCCCTTATAGGAGTCCCAATAGGGGTGAACTTTACTATAGCATTGGCAGGAAAAATTCCTTTTTATACTATGACCAGCAATGTTAAGGTATATAATCAACCCAATGTATTCTATTACCTGAGGCCTGGTAATGTATCACTCCCGCCCATTTCAGTGGCTGGGGTGATGACTGCCCCTTGGTGTATTAGAGGATATGGAGATCACGATTTGGGTGAATTGAAATGTAATTGTACTATGAATCTTAATGGATCAAATGCTTGCAATTTAACAGTGCTACAGGAGAATGGTCAGGCCGATAAGGAACCGTTTAAAATGTGGGTTGACAAACATAGCACAACTCTGAAAGGAGCCCCGAATGGCACCTATTGGCTATGTGGTCAGATGGCTTACTATAGCCTTCCATCGAACTGGGGAGGTACTTGTACTGTTGGGTTTTTGGTGACAGCTATGAGAACCGTTCCAGATAATGAAAAGGATCTGAAGGCTCTGTTTAGAGACTACAAACTTCCTGGAATGAGGAGAGATAAGAGGCCTCTAGCTGACGTCACTCACACTCAGGCACCAGCCTCCAGGTTCTTTGGGGTGTTTTTCTCTGGGTATGGAGTTGCATGTGGCCTAGACCAAATGCGTGACATCTCTAGACACATAGAGAAATTTGGCAATGCTACTAGAAATGCCCTGGAACAATTGAATGGGGAACTAAAAGAATTGCTTAAGTTAGCTCTGCAAAACAGAGTGACTATATTCTGGCAGGTCAAGGGGGCACTTGTGCAGTCATTGATGATGAATGTTGTACTTTTGTACTCCCAGATCACTCTTCTAATGTGACTGATCTTCCAGAAAACATTGCCACTATTTGCTAAGAATAATTCCCCAAAACCAGAGTGGATGCTTGCAACTTGGTTGGAATCCCTGTTTGGAAGTTGGGTATCCCAAATTGCCCAATGGGCTCCAGCATGCATTTTTTTGCTTAGTTTGCTATGTTGTGTTATTAACATGCTATAAGGCTATCAGTGTCTCCAGGGCTAATAAGATCTCAGCAACTGTCATGTGTTTTATTTTTTTGGTTTTGTTCCATCAACTTTGAAATGCAAGAGAAAGGCCACAATATAATATTGCAGTTTAGGCGCAGTTTAGATTTTGGCCACTAGCTGGCAGCAGTGTTTGTGCAAAGTTTCAGATTGATCCAGTGAAGCATTGCAATACTGGACTATTTTGTATTAAGTCTGCCCAAATGTGCCGAATTGGTCAATTGATACATTTTCAAGTACATAACTATAGAGAACATACAAAAATGATATGGTGATACAAAATGTAAGTTTACACACTCCCAGGAATGTCATAAATGATGGATCATTCGCTTATACACTAACTTTCACACATCTAGATGGCCGGGCGGGGAGGGTGTAGAGCCAGAGACAGCAGGGGTTCAAACTGTAGAACCCAGTTCCTACATTTCAATATAAAAATGGATTTTATCAAACAAAACTATGTTACATTTTATCTCTGGGACCCTTAGGATGACAAATCAGAGCAAGATTACTGAATGTAAGTATATTATTTATCTTCAGAGGTGAATGTATCAAACCAGTTGCCGTGATACGTTAATATGTATAATGTTAATACAACCCGATTGTGGTAAGTAACTATGGAAACATGGTTAAACCTTGAGATATTTATTCACCTCTGAATCTACAGATCCCTTGTGTATGTGTGTGTATTTTTGATAGATCCACTCCCGTTGATAAAAGTATAACCTTATTGTAGATTTGAGCTTTATGATGATGATTATGAATTAAATTAGATTATCTCATGTTAATAGAAGGATAACCTTTATTATGATTTATTATGATGATAGTATTATCATTAATGAAATTGTGTAATGTATTTTTTATTTTATTTTATTTATTTCACCTTTATTTAACCAGGTAAGCCAGTTGAGAACAAGTTCTCATTTACAACTGTGACCTGGCCAAGATAAAGCAAAGCAGTGCGATAAAAACAACACAGAGTTACATATGGGGTAAAAAAAAACATAAAGTCAAAAATACAACAGAAAATATATATACAGTGGTGCAAATGTAGCAAGTTATGGAGGTAAGGCAATAAATAGGCTATAGTGCAAAATAATTACAATAGTATTAACACTGGAATGCTAGATGTGCAAGAGATTATGTGCAAATAGAGATACTGGGGTGCAAAAGAGCAAAATAAATAACAATATAGGGATGAGGTAGTTGGGTGGGCTAATTTCAGATGGGCTGTGTACAGGTGCAGTGATCGGTAAGGTGCTCTGACAACTGATGCTTAAAGTTAGTGAGGGAGATAAGAGTCTCCAGCTTCAGAGATTTTTGCAATTCGTTCCAGTCATTGGCAGCAGAGAACTGGAAGGAATGGCGGCCAAAGGAGGTGTTGGCTTTGGGAATGACCAGTGAGATATACCTGCTGGAGCGCAGACTATGGGTGGGTGCTGCTATGGTGACCAATGAGCTAAGATAAGGCGGGGATTTGCCTAGCAGTGATTTATAGATGGCCTGGAGCCAGTGGGTTTGACGACGAACATGTAGTGAGGACCAGCCAACAAGAGCGTACAGGTCACAGTGGTGGGTATTTTGATAGAACCTCCTTTGATTTAAGTCATACGCATTACATTTGAACAATTATTATCATAGAAGTGATAAGAGGGGGAATGTGGAGGAAAAATGTATAGTCTGGAGGGACAGCCTTGAAAATGTTCATATTGTCCACTCTGTCATAAACAATCATTGGTTCCTGCCTGTGCTGGGTAAAGATATAAGGGGGGACGTCATGACCCCTTCCTTAAGACCATCTGGCAGAATGCCCAGAATATGTTCTATGAGTTAAGATAGGAGATGGTGCCACTCACATGCAGGAACCAATCGTATGAATCATGTTTATGTAGGTTTTTGTGTAGCCGTATAGGGCATTATGAAAGGACCATCACTTCAGACCGGCACTTTATGCATCTAAGTTTGACTGTGACCTCTCCAGCTTGCTGACAATAAAGAATGATTCATTTAAGATTGACTTTGAGTGTTCTTGTGTTGAATTTCCATGACAGTTGCAACCGAGGACAGATGGTTTTACACACTTCAGCACTCGGCAGTCCAGTTCTGTGAGCTTGTGTGGCCTACCACTTTACAGCTGAGCCGCTGTTGCTCCTAGACATTTTCACTTCACAATAACAGCACACAGTTGACCAGTTGACATTGAAAGTCACTTTGCTCTTTAGTAAGGACATTCTACTTCCAATGGCCTTACTTCCAATTCTACTTTGTCTATGGAGATTGCATGACTATCTGTTCAATTTCATACACCTGTCAGCAACAGGTGTGGCTGAAATAGCCGAATCCACTAATTTGAAGGGGTGATCATGTGATTCTATGCTTAGCAGAGATCTTCTGTGTATAAAGTGACACACTTAGATGCTCTCTACGAAGGTGAACGATAAACTTAGCCCTAAAATGCTTTTGGGAAACCGGGCCCTGGATAAGAGCAACTGCTAAATTACTAAAATGTTAAAGGTAAATGTTTTATACCAAAAATCAATGAAATTGTATTGGTCACATACACATATTTGAAAAACAATACCCACAAATCCCGAAAATAAAAAGAAGAAATTAAGAAATATCAGGAAAAAACAATGCCTTGACTAGAATACAGTATATACATATAAAGAGGGTAAGCAGTATGTAAACACTATTAAAGTGAACAGTGTTCAATGACTAGGTACATAGGGCAGCAGTCACTAAGGTGCAGGGTAGAGTACTGGGTGATAGCCAGCTAGACACAGTGACTAAGTTCAGGGCAGTGTACTGGGTGATAGCCAGCTAGACACAGTGACTAAGTTCAGGGCAGTGTACTGGGCGGAGGCCAGCTAGAAACAGTGACTAAGTTCAGGGCAGTGTACAGGGCGGAGGCCAGCTAGAAACAGTGACTAAGTTCAGGGCAGTGTACTGGGTGATAGCCAGCTAGAAACAGTGACTAAGTTCAGGGCAGTGTACTGGGCGGAGGCCAGCTAGAAACAGTGACTAAGTTCAGGGCAGTGTACTGGGCGGAGGCCAGCTAGAAACAGTGACTAAGTTCAGGGCAGTGTACTGGGCGGAGGCCAGCTAGAAACAGTGAATAAGTTCAGGGCAGTGTACTGGGTGGAGGCCAGCTAGAAACAGTGACTAAGTTCAGGGCAGTGTACTGGGTGGAGGCCAGCTAGTCTGATGGCCTGGAGATTAAAATCTCATAAAACTGGACTGTATATAATGATTTTTCAAAAAAAGTAATAAATATTGATGTCACAAATGTATCATTTGTACAGATTTTTTATGTCGTTACATGAGAATGTAAAACCTAGCAGTACTACTTATTTCTCTGAGAGTAAGGCAGATATATAGCATTTTGATTTTTTTAAAATTATTTGTCTATCTGAAATGAAACCATCAAGTGATAGATCTTAAACAAATACATTTCTGTCATGAAACAATCCCATGCCAAGATTAGATGGTGAAAAAACCCACAAATATCTTTAATAATTTCTTTAAACAAAAAAAGGTAATTTACCAGGGTTTCTGAAAATGGTTATATAGCGTTTTGGAATTAAACTCTTCTTATGTTTCCCCATCTGAGCTCAGAGTAGATGAGAGACGTAATGTTTGTCTCTGTTGTGTTGAAGCCCAATCAAGCAGGAGAGACCAGCCTCCCCTGTACCCAGCTGTGTGTCCATAAAGAGTGACTGGTCTACGGTTCAACCTAGAGAGAGGGAGACTTTTCTACTGAATGAAGGTAAGAAGAACTCATGGGTCACGGTCAGTGAGTTAAACAACACTGTCTCTAGTCATTTCTCCTCTCCCATTTTACCATTTATTTTTGTTGTTTTCATAATCCATAGGTTAATTATTTTTTCCATTTTCATAGTCCTAAAACAAACACAAAATTCCCTCATTTTAGTGTGTGTTTGTGTGTGTGTGTGTGTGTGTGTGTGTGTGTGTGTGTGTGTGTGTGCACTCCTTGGATGAGGAGGTGTAATCTGATGTTTTGTCCCCAGAAACCAACAAGAGAGATCAGAGTCAGAGATTCTCAGTGGTCAGTCTTCCCAGAGTCATCAAACAGACCTGGCCTCCATATTCAGTGTATGAGGTCCTGTTATGTACATTTGTTTTTGTTTACCTCAAGTAAAGTTGATCTGTCAATCATTAATTAATGTGTTAATGAGAAAGCATTTCTTCTCTTGCTTAACTTGTTTACTTTATTTATTTCAGTTTATAGCCGGATATATTTGAATATATATTTTACCGAACAGGCACTCAAGGCACGTGTGTCTCTCTCTGTCTCTCTCTGTCTCTCTCTGTCTCTCTCTCTGTCTCTGTCTCTCTCTCTCTTCTCTCTCTCTTCTCTGTCTCTCTCTCTTCTCTGTCTCTCTCTCTTCTCTCTCTCTTCTCTGTCTCTCTCTCTTCTCTGTCTCTCTCTCTTCTCTGTCTCTGTCTCTGTCGCTCTGTCTCTCTCTGTCTCTCTCTCTGTCTCTCTCTCTCTTCTCTCTCTTCTCTGTCTCTCTGTCTCTCTCTCCTTTCCTCCCCCTTCCTCTCTCTTCATCCTCCTCTCTCCAGGTCTTTGTGATGTGTGGCTCAATAATCTACACTGTGATGTGTACGGATGGGGAGGTGGATGCTGCGTTGGGCTTTGCCTACGTCCTGGCCTGGGTGTCTTTCCCTCTGTGTCTGGTCAGTGGTCTCATCTACATGGTACTGAGGAAGAGGGAATGAGAGAGGGAGGGAGGCTGAGGTTAAGGCCTCACACCACCATCACCAGCAGCAGAACACAGCACATTGCCCCAGGGTTGGAGTCAATTCAGGAAGCACACTAACGTTACAATTCTCTTCAATGCTTCTTAATGAGGTTTAACTTCTGAATTGATTGAAATTGAAATGGAATTGAGCCCAACCATGCTGTGCCCACTGACCACCAGAGGAGGCTGGTGAGGGGAGGATGAACGGCTCATAATAAGGGCTGGAATGAAGTGAATGGAATTGTACGTATGTGTTTGATGCGTTTGATACCATTCCATTCATTTTATTCAGTCATTATTATGAGCCTGTCCTCCATGCCACCAGCCACCACTGCTGACCACAGACCAGAGACCAGACAAACAGTCTAACTGGCAACCCACGGATACATTAGTCTGGTCCCAGATCTGTGTGTGCTTTAGCCAACTCCTTTAGATATACATGGCATGACAATGAGTCAGAAGAGTTGGTTTAAACAGATCTGAATCAGGAAACTAAGAGTTGGTTTAAACAGATCTGAACCAGGACACGAAGAGTTGGTTTAAACAGATCTGAATCAGAAAACTAAGAGTTGGTTTCAACAGATCTGAATCAGGAAACTAAGAGTTGGTTTCAACAGATCTGAATCAGGAAACTAAGAGTTGGTTTCAACAGATCTGAATCAGGAAACTCAGAGTTGGTTTCAACACATCTGAATCAGGTAACTAAGAGTTGGTTTAAACAGATCTGAATCAGGAAACTAAGAGTTGGTTTGAACCACACAGATCTGAATCAGGAAACTAATAGGACCACATACCTGACCTGGGTTCAAATAGTATTTGTTTTCCGTCAAACACTTTGAGCATTTGATTACATTTTTGAGTTTTTGTACTTTTGGCAATATTTCATTGGTTTCATTGTGCCAGGCAAGCTCAATCAAGCCCAGTTTTGTAAGAAAACAAATCCTATTTGAACCCAGGTCTAAATTATACATACCCATGTGTGAGTAAACTACAGAGAAGAACAGACAATCCAAGGTTCCAGTGGAAAGATGTACATAGTGTTTGCTGTTTAATGTTTATTACAGTTCTACATACCTTTAGTTCATAGTGGGGTTGAGTTGCTTTGTTGAGCTCAGTTCATTGTTAAAGCACCTTTAGTACATAGTGGGGTTGAGTTGCTTTGTTGAGCTCAGTTCATTGTTAGAGCACCTTTAGTACATAGTGGGGTTGAGATGCTTTGTTGAGCTCAGTTCATTGTTAGAGCGCTTGTTGTTTTCATACTTTCTCCTCCGTGACAAAGAGATAAAGTTGTGATATCAGCGTTTAGGGAAAAAGCCAACATTTTATAAACCTTTTAAATGTTTATTTTGTTTTATTATAGTGTAGTGTCAACTCCTAGCTTGTCATTGTCACGTCAAACATGACAATTCCATAAAGAGTTGTCAAGAAAGCAAGAACAGACTGGCCATCAGGCTAGTCAACTCCTTCAGACAAAGTTAATTCATAAACAACAACAGTTTTCTTGATGAAGGAAAATGGGGATATGTTTAGGATCCAACTAATTATAATTTTGTTAATGAACGAATGAGCATTACTGTTTTAAATCTTTGTGATACGCCAAACACAACTACTGTATTGTCTATTAGGATTCTGAAATGAAAATTGTGCTTTGTCTCTGCTGTTCTTCTACTGTATAGCCTGGTTGTTAGTGTTGTGTTATTAAATGATTTTAACAATACTAGTTATGTGTGTCTTGTACGTGTGCCTTTTCTGCACAAAGACAATTTTGCAGCAAGAAAAAACAAAACAAATGTTTAGATAAATAAAAACCCTTGAAATAATAATTCATTAATTCACTCCAAACTGACCTGAATGAAACATCTGCAGTACTGATCTTGACCACAAGGGAGGCCTGTAATGCAGAGGAACTTTTGCGAGACAGTCGTGGTTCCATAAAGTGTGTGTGTGTGACATTCCTACAGATTTGTGTGTGTGTGTTACACTCTAGACGTGACATTGTTTACGATGCTGACAGATGGATCTATAATGAGGTACAGAATACATATCTAGCTGAACCAACCACAGATGGATCTATAATGAGGTACAGAATACTTATCTAGCTGAACCAACCATAGAACCAATGAAAGCTCGTGTGTGTTGATATCTTCACTAGTTGTTCCTGGCATCAAACCTGTAAAGAATCAGGATCAATTGAACTTCAGATACCCACCTGGATCCCTTCTGCTGAAAACGTGGCAACAAGATACACACCCAAACACTAAATATTTCAACAGAAATCAAGGGGTACATTTAAATGTGGTAATGGAAAAACAAGGTCTGAAAAGTGGTTTCTAAAAACAAAGTAAAAAGTTGTTTTTATCACATTGAATATTAACTTTGTAGTAGAGTGGAGTTGCTTGTTAAAAATCATGCAGATCACAATTCATCCAAACAACTTGTCATAAGTCCTTTCCACAGTGCTGCTGCTTGGAGTTAGGGATAGGGTTAGGGATAGGGTTGGGTTAGGGTTAGGGTTAGGTTTGAGCCAGCATGTGGACAGACACATGTCTACGGTTTGAGGATATATCATTCATTCTCTGGCTGTATTGACCTGATTTAAACCCGATTTCTAGTCCTGCAAACAGAGAGCGAGAGAACAACATATATGGAAATGTTTTTTAACACGGTTTAATGCAATTTCCTTCTACTAAAATAGTTTAGTCATGTTAATTTGTAGTTCTCTCTGTAGGGCAGATTCTCAGTAGGTTTCCATAATCCATTAACCTAACAGCCTGGGAGGGAGGGAGGGAGGGAGGGAGAGAGAGAGAGAGAGAGAGAGAGAGAGAGAGAGAGAGAGAGAGAGAGAGAGAGAGAGAGAGAGAGAGAGAGAGAGAGAGAGAGAGAGAGAGAGAAGACTGGATAACACTCAGTCTGCCTCCTCAAATGGCACCCTATATAGTGCACTACTACAGCCCTATTGGTCCTGGTCTAAAGTAGTGCACTATGGAGGGAACAGGGTGTCATTTGGGACGGTGCTTCAGACTTGAATCACTGGACCTGGACACTGCAAGTTGTTCATACGGTATTGTTTTTAATGATTAACCTCCTGTCAATTAGGGAGATTTGTTTCTTTATTGTGTGTTTAGTTGTACCTTTACCTTCCTGTAGTTGGTCATTTGGAAGGATTATGTATGTAGGAATGGTCTAATATCACTCCCAATGTGTTCTCGCAAGGGAACTGCCAATTTTGACCCCTACCTTTTTGAGAAAAAATGTATTAGTTGTTAAAAAATATCTTTCTCTGAGCATTTGTATTAGTATCAAATCATTTAATTTAATATTTTGGGACCCTATTGTAAACTTCAAAGTTAGAGATATGTTGAAACTGGATCCATCATAATGATTCTACATTTTATAGTATGCCATGGCCTTTACTGGCCAAAGGTTAAACTACTGTTATGTTTATGCTATACTATGGTGTTGTGCCACTAGACTTTGACCAGATATTATTGCATCCAAAGATCAACTGTACCTAGAACATAGATACAGAGCCACTTGTCATCAGGAAGGTGCTCTCTCAGCACAACGGAAAATATCTCAATGACTTGACATGTTCTGGTTGTGAATTCAGGCTACAAGGTAAGAATCATCCAAGGGATTATTGTAAAGTGTGTAGGGAAATTAAATATATGGTGTTATTATAGTATAGAGAATGACAGTAAAACACTCAGATCTAACAGTCCATTTCACCTGGGACAGGTACGTGACAGTTCAATCATACAAAATGGCGCTAACTGGGCGTAGGCAAGTCAAATTCTAAAACATATTGTTCATATCTCCTATTATAGGATTCGTATATTGTGGTTATTTTACAATTTGTAAAAATGTTAATGTATCATAGTTCTAAATCATCTTTCAGAATATCAGAACATTTGTTGTTTTCAAAATTACAATGAGCTCCTACTTCCTGTGTAATTTGGTATGAAACCTGAACGTACTTTTCTTAACATTGATATTATGAATTAAATTAAATAATATCATAATTATAGCAGACCTGTTGAACAAAGCAACACACTAGAATGAGTGGAATTATTACAAGAGAAAGTGAGACATTATTATCATTTTTATTTTATTTTATTTTAGTTTTAGATCAGCTTTAATATTTCAGATAGATTGTAACTTCCATCAATCCCCCATTATTATTATTATTATTATTATTACTATTATTAGTTCCACTACATGGAGAAAAGGTTAACAATATCAGTCATGACATTTACATTTTAGTCGACGCTCTTATCCCGAGCGACTTACATGAGCAATTAGGGTTAAGCGCCTTGCTTAAGGGGCACATCGACAGATCTTTCACCTAGTCGGCTCGGGGATTAGAACCAGCAACCTTTCGGTTACTGGCACAACGCTCTTACCCACTAAGCTACCTGCTCACTAAACTACGTGTTGATGTGATTGCATTAAATCACCTGACTGTTTGGACGTGTCTGTTAGTAAATGTTTTATTTCTAAGAGATAATGAATAAAATAGAACAATTGACCTTCAATAATTAGTTGTCACTGTGTTAACCACACCAAACTGTTGGATCTCTGTTTAGGGGTCAGTGGTCTAAAATGAGTCTCTCTGGGAGAGAGAGGAGGGGGGCTCTGCCTCTAAAATGAGTCTCTCTGGGAGAGAGAGGAGGGGGGCCCTGCCTCTAAAATGAGTCTCTCGGGGGAGAGAGAGGAGGGGGTCCCTGCCTCTAAAACAAGTCTCTCTGGGGAACATGACACCAAAGCTAAGAGGTGAGATGACAATGTTGTTTAAGAATTTATAAAGAGTTTATTTCTAAAACGTTATATCCACAATTTTTTCACGTTTGTTATTTTACATCAGAAATGATTGCTTATGGGTACCTTCATGTGCGTGTAAAATATTGTTGTTCTAAGATTTTAATTAATAGATTTTTGCGTATTAATTTTTGTTAAGCAAAAACGCTATATAGCTGGAATGAAATGTTTGTATCCTGTATATTTGACTGTGATATGTGGATGTCTCACCAACACACACACACACACACACACACACACACACACACACACACACACACACACACACACACACAGACACATCTTTACCAGCATACACACACACACACACACACACATATCTTTACCAGCATACACACACACACACACACACACACACACACACACACACACACACACACACATACACACACACACACACACACACACACACACAGACACATCTTTACCAGCATACACACACATCTATAGAAGTTTTGCATGACACAATCATTTATCCTACTCTTAGTTATTGTCTAATATGTTGTCATGCAGAACCTTATTGTTTTTACTAATTCTGATCGTTGTTACAAGCGGAATTTTGACAATACTACCGTCAAATCAACACACTCTTCACTCCTGTTTTAAACAACAAGGGTTCTATCGCTTGCTTACAGTTTTTTTCAATTGTTTAAGCACAATTTTGAAAACAGGGCCCGGTTTGTCAAAACACTACACACAATTAACACAACCCTACACCAAAGTAGCACAACACTTCAGAACATTTGCAAAATGGAACACTTTTGTCAAAACTATACACGACTTCATAAAAACAATATTTTGTTACCATACGAAACACACACATTTCATATGACTTCAATCTTTTTGAACCAGTTACACACTCAATATTGTCCTCAACCAAAGCAATATTTTCCTCAGTCACGTGATCTTCATTCCCTTCACTCACTGACGTTTCCTCTTAAATTCGCTCATTAACAGATTTAATTAAAAGGTTTGTCTGAAACAGTTGAATAAATGTCCTTTCCTTTAATCACTGTATATTCCTCCTTTTTAATCATGTTGTTTTCCCACTCCGATGTCCGTCTCGAGTCCTTTTCTGCCGTCCATGACGATGTTGACTCCAGTGGTGGAAAAAGTACCCAATTGTCATACTTGAGTAAAAGTAAAGATACCTTAACAGAAAATGACTCAACTGAAAGTGAAAGTCACCCAGTAAAATACTACTTGAGTAAAAGTCTAAAAGTATTTGGTTTTAAATATACTTAAGTATCAAAAGTAAATGTAATTGCTAAAATATACTAAAGTATTAAAAGTAAAAGTACAAGTATAAATCATTTCAAATTCCTTACATAAAGCAAACCAGACGATTTTCTTGTTTTTAAAATGTACGTTCAGCCAGAGGCACACTCCAACACTCAATTTACAAACAAAGCATTTGTGTTTAGTGAGTCTGCCAGATCAGAGGCAGTAAGGAGGTTCTCTTGATAAGTGTGTGAATTGGACCATTTTCTGTCCTGCTAAGCATTCAAAATGTACTTTTGGGTGTCAGGGAAAATGTATGGAGTAAAAAGTACATTATTTTCTTTAGGAATGTAGTGAAGTAAAAGTAAAAGTAGTCAAAAATATAAATAGTAAAGTAAAGTACTGATACCCCAAAAAAACTACTTAAGTAGTACTTTAAAGTATTTTTACTTAAGTACTTTACACCACTGGTTAGCTCTCTTTCTTAGCTAGCTCGACTATGCACTTGCCTCTGCTAGCAATACACTGTGCTAACATTAGCCTAGACTGTACCACAGAAAATAACATTTTTAAACAGTTGTAAAAACCCACTTCTTCCAGACAGAATAGTTCCTGTAGGTTCAGACTAACTCATCACCAATCTTTTGTTATGTCTCGTGGGTTTCATAACCTGGACAAACATACACACACTGGACACACACACACACTGGCCACATTTCCATGTGTTGGATTTTGATGAAAGGAAATCCCATATAGCCTACTGGACAGGACTTTGCTATGGCATCTTCTGTTTGGGTGTCTCAGGTCAGGTCTGAGCCATGATCAGAATGTGTCTCTGTGTCTATTTCCAGCCCTGCCATTTCTACCTGTCCTGATCTAGTGTTTCACCCCTGACCTCCTCACACCGTCTCACTGTCCATGTCTGCTTTTAGCTTCCACCTCTACTTCACTGTGTTATAATGGACCTTATGCTTGTTATGTCACCTCTGGAACCAGTTATCAAACATACTGACCTTTCTGACCCTATCCCATGGCTCTACTTTCTACAACTGAACATTTAAATTCCTCTATGAGTTTTGTTTAGTGTCCATTTACTTATCTATGTATTTGTTGTATATTGGGGTTGTGCTGCAGAGCATCATGGGGGTTTGTATGTGTTGAGATGATCACGTTCCAGATAAATGGTTGAACTGATTCCTGTCTCCCGTCTCATCATTATTGAATTGTTATACAGATGTGACTTTGCTATGGCATCTTCTGTTTGGGTGTCTCAGGTCAGGTCTGAGCCATGATCAGAATGTGTCTCTGTGTCTATTTCCAGCCCTGCCATTTCTACCTGTCCTGATCTAGTGTTTCACCCCTGACCTCCTCACACCGTCTCACTGTACATGTCTGCTTTTAGCTCCCACCTCTACTTCACTGTGTTATAATGGACCTTATGCTTGTTATGTCACCTCTGTAACCAGTTATCAAACATACTGACCTTTCTGACCCATTGATGTTGACATTAGTATAACAATATGACCATACATTCTAGGAGATGGAAGATGAATCTATATGTTGTTTAAGAGAATAAACCAAATGCATTTGCCATTGTCCTTCTACACTCCTGGTGTTAAATTAACAGTGTGTTTGTGAAATCATGATGATCTATTTGCAGGCTGTCAGGCTGTGGAGTCACAGAGGAAGGCTGTATTTCTCTGGTCTCAGCTCTGAGGTCAAACCCCTCACACCTGAGAGAGCTGGATCTGAGTAACAATGACCTGAAGGATTCAGGAGTGAAGCTGCTCTCTGCTGGACTGGGGAATCCCCACTGTAAACTGGAGACTCTGAGGTCAGTATTCCTGTAGTTGGTCAACAAGTGATAACTGTTCACCAGATCCACATGTGTTTACCAGGCACACATAGTCCACACCATATGTGTTTGGACAGTGAAGCTTACAGTTTTACATTTGGTGCTATGCTCCAGCATTTTGGATTTGAGATAGAATGTTTCATATTAGGTGACAGAACAGAATGTCACCTTTTATTTGATGTTAATGGTGAGAGGTTAGCATATTTTGTTGTAGCCTCTGTAACTTTCTCATTCATTATTATTCATGATTCATTCATGATTTTTCTTAATCGTGGCAGTCACAATCTTGATGTAGTCATTGTCACCAAATACTATACTTTTGACTACTTTAATACACTATAAGTTAATTGGTCAGAATACAGTGGGGAAAAAAAGTATTTAGTCAGCCACCAATTGTGCAAGTTCTCCCACTTAAAAGGATGAGAGAGGCCTGTAATTTTCATCATAGGTACACGTCAACTATGACAGACAAAATGAGAAAAAAATCCAGAAAATCACATTGTAGGATTTTTATGAATTTATTTGCAAATTATGGTGGAAAATAAGTATTTGGTCAATAACAAAAGTTTCTCAATACTTTGTTATATACCCTTTGTTTGCAATGACACAGGTCAAACGTTTTCTGTAAGTCTTCACAAGGTTTTCACACACTGTTGCTGGTATTTTGGACCATTCCTCCTCTAGAGCAGTGATGTTTTGGGGCTGTCGCTGGGCAACACGGACTTTCAACTCCCTCCAAAGATTTTCTATGGGGTTGAGATCTGGAGACTGGCTAGGCCACTCCAGGACCTTGAAATGCTTCTTACGAAGTCACTCCTTCATTGCCCGGGGCGGTGTGTTTGGGATCATTGTCATGCTGAAAGACCCAGCCACGTTTCATCTTCAATGCCCTTGCTGATGGAAGGAGGTTTTCACTCAAAATCTCACGATACATGGCCCCATTCATTCTTTCCTTTACACGGATCAGTCGTCCTGGTCCCTTTGCAGAAAAACAGCCCCAAAGCATGATGTTTCCACCCCCATGCTTCACAGTAGGTATGGTGTTCTTTGGATGCAACTCAGCATTCTTTGTCCTCCAAACACGATCGAGTTGAGTTTTTACCAAAAAGTTATATTTTGGTTTCATCTGACCATATGACATTCTCCCAATCCTCTTCTGGATCATCCAAATGCACTCTAGCAAACTTCAGACGGGCCTGGACATGTACTGGCTTAAGCAGGGGGGACACGTCTTGCACTGCAGGATTTGAGTCCCTGGCGGCGTAGTGTGTTACTGATGGTAGGCTTTGTTACTTTGGTCCCAGCTCTCCGCAGGTCATTCACTAGGTCCCCCCGTGTGGTTCTGGGATTTTTGCTCACCGTTCTTGTGATCATTTTGACCCCACGGGGTGAGATCTTGCGTGGAGCCCCAGATCGAGGGAGATTATCAGTGGTCTTGTATGTCTTCCATTTCCTAATAATTGCTCCCACAGTTGATTTCTTCAAACCAAGCTGCTTACCTATTGCAGAATCAGTCTTCCCAGCCTGGTGCAGGTCTACAATTTTGTTTCTGGTGTCCTTTGACAGCTCTTTGGTCTTGGCCATAGTGGAGTTTGGAATGTGACTGTTTGAGGCTGTGGACAGGTGTCTTTTATACTGATAACAAGTTCAAACAGGTGCCATTAATACAGGTAACGAGTAGAGGACTGAGGATTCTCTTAAAGAAGAAGTTACAGGTCTGTGAGAGCCAGAAATCTTGCTTGTTTGTAGGTGACCAAATACTTATTTTCCACCATAATTTGCAAATACATTCATTAGAAATCATACAATGTGATTTTCTGGAGAAAAAAAATCTCAATTTTTCTGTCAAAGTTGACGAGTACCTATGATGAAAATTGCAGGCCTCTCTCATCTTTTTAAGTGGGAGAACTTGCACAATTGGTGGCTGGCTAAATACTTTTTTCCCCCACTGTACATATGACTTATTCAAATAGGGGGACTAGATACATAAAGTGCTTTTATTTTTCTAAATGGTGAAACAGATATGTATGAAAATTCCCTTGTATACTGTCAGCTCATATGAAACATTTGATCTCAAATCCAAAATGCTGGAGTATAGAGCCACATTTAAAATGTTATCTTCACTGTCAAACTAGATATGGTGTGGACTGTATACTCAATACAATCTAAATCTGATACCTCACTTTCTGTCTTTTGACTGATTGTTATGAGTTTCTAGGGTATCAAGTGATTACGGATGTACTTAGATAATGTTGATGGAGAGTTCATGTTAGTATTTCATATGGTATCATGGTTAGTTATAACAGAAGTACACACATGGCCCTGCCTCATCCAACTTCCTAACTCCATAACAAAGATCCACTCTCTCCTATATACACACTGTTACAAGTCTCTCCACGAACATCTGGTAATCATCATGGGCATTCTCTTTCTCAGCTGTTATTACCCTTTGCCCCAGGTCATTATATCCTGTCCATCAATCACACTACCCTAAACATCAGTAATCTCCTTTGACATAAGGAATGTAGACATCATGGCCCCAAACCAATTATCTCGTAACTCTCGATCCTCACAATACTATGGCATGACATCATTACACTACAAAAAACAAATCCAAAATGCTGGAGTACAGAGCCACATTTTATAATGTTAGCTTTACTGTCAAAATAGATATGGTGTGGACTGTATACTCAATACAATCTAAATCTGATACCTCACTGTCTGTCTTTTGACTGATACTGCTTTTTAAACTGCTCTGGTCAGTCTACTCAAATATTTGTACTTTACATGTTTCTCTCTACAATCAATATTATGATCATTTCTAATAATAATACATTCATTTATGAATAGATATGTCAGGTTTCAGGACGCTGATGTATCTGAATATGTTGAAAATATATACTGCCACTATTTTCACCACCAAAGAATTTTTTTAGGTGGTGAATATGATTTGTCCCTTTGCAGGCTGTCAGGCTGTCTAGTCACAGAGGAAGGCTGTGCTTCTCTGGTCTCAGCTCTGAAGTCAAACCCCTCACACCTGAGAGAGCTGGACCTGAGCTACAATCACCCAGGAGACTCAGGAGTCAGACTGCTCTCTGCTGGACTGGAGGATCCACACTGCAGACTGGAGAAACTCAAGTATGTAGAGGGTTTATGTCAATGTTCATATCAGACATGTTGGAGTTATCAGGCTAGTTAAGACAAACATTCTGACCACCACTTGGACTAAGTTATATAAAGACTGTGTGTGTGTTTGTGTGTGTGTGTTGGTCCAGTGTGTGTGTCTGTGTGTCCAGTGTGTCTGTGTGTGTGTCCAGTGTGTATGTGTGTGTACAGTGTGTGTGTGGATTGTGTCCTGTGTGTGTGTCCAGTTTGAGTGCGTGTGTGTGTGGGTCCAGTCCTTGACACACACACATACACACTGGACACACAGACACACACTGGACACACCCACACACATACACACTGGACACACACACATACACACTGGACACACAGACACACACACTGGACCAACACACACACACACACACTGGAAACACACACACATACTGGACCAACACACACACACACACACACACACACACACATACATTCTTACCACCTCTTGGACAAAGTTATATGCTGACAGTGTGACTCTGTGTGTGTGTGTGTGAGAGTTCAGATGTATACCTCAATGACTGTCTGTTCTTCTGCTTACCGCTACAGTGTGGAACATGGTGGAGAGAACACAATGAAACCTGGACTTAGAAAATGTGAGTGTTGACTGCTGTGAGGAATATGACTAAGAATAAGTCTTAATTCAAGTGAAGTCAAAGTCAAAGACCACCATCATTACTTACTTGGTCATATTAAATATCAGCTGTAGTTCTACAGAAGCACAAATCAGGGACACCAAAGTTTACAAAGAGTTGCTTTGACAATGTGTGTGTCTGTGTATGTGTGTGGCGTGTTCCTGTTACATTAGAAATGTTTGTGTGTGTGTGTTCATGCATAAAAGTGTGATTGTGTGTGTGTATCCAGTGTGTGTGTGTGTGTGTGTGTGTGTGTGTGTGTGTGAGTGTGTGTGTGTGTGTGTTCAGGATGTGTGTGTGTGTGTGTGTTCAGGATGTGTGTGTGTGTGTTCAGGAGTGTGTGTGTGTGTTCAGGATGTGTTTGTGTCCAGTGTGTGTGTGTGTGTGTGTGTGTGTATGTGTGTGTGTGTGTGTGTGTGTGTGTGTGTGTGTTCAGGATGTGTGTGTGTGTGTGTTCAGTGTGTGTGTGTTTGTTCAGGATGTATGTGAGTGTGTGTGTGTGTGTGTGTGTGTGTCTTCAGTGTGTATGTGTGTTCAGGATGTGTGTGTGTGTGTGTGTGTGTGTGTGTGTGTGTGTGTGTGTGTGTGTGTGTGTGTGTGTGTGTGTGTGTGTGTGTGTGTGTGTGTGTGTGTGTGTGTGTGTGTGTGTGTGTAATTAATGGGAATAAGTGTGTTTTATATTACCATACAGTATAACATTTGATCATTGAACAAGTCTCAAATTACCTTAACTTCTCCTTTTGATACCTAGAAACATCTACATTAAATGAATTAGTGAAAAGTGAGTTAACATTCTAATGTGAATGATGATGATTTCTAATATTGTGTCTGGTTTCATCCATCAGATGTCTGTGATCTCACACTGGACCCAAACACAGTAAACAGACTCCTCTCTCTGTCTGATGAGAACAGAAAGGTGACATGTAGGAGAGAGAAGCAGCTGTATCCTGATCACCCAGAGAGATTTGAGGACTGTAGACAGGTGCTGTGTAGAGAGGGTCTGACTGGGCGCTGTTACTGGGAGGTAGAGTGGAGTGGGGAAAGGGCTGATATAGGAGTGACATATAAAGGAATCAGCAGGAAAGGAGTGGGTGATGACTGTTGTCTTGGATACAATGACAAGTCCTGGAGTCTGATCTGCTCTGACAACAGTTACTCTGCCTGTCACAATAATAAGTCCACTACCATAGACGTCCCCTCCTCCAGCTCCCACAGAGTAGGAGTGTATCTGGACTGGCCAGCCGGCACTCTGTCCTTCTACAGAGTCTCCTCTGACACACTGACCCACCTGAACACATTCCACTCCACATTCACTGAGCCCCTCTATCCAGGGTTTTGGGTTTTGGACTCAGTGTCCCTGTGTCAGTGTTAAACACACACTGTACACACACACACACACTGGACACACACACACTGGACACACACACACTGGACACACACTCAACACGCACACTCTGGATACACACACACACTGGACACATTCACACACACAAACGAGACACTCACAGGACACACACACACACTGGACACACACACACACACACACTGGACACAGACACACTGGACACACACACTGAACACACACACTGAACACACACACACGACACACACACACACACTGGACACAGAGACACACTGGACACACACACACACACACTGGAAACATTCACACACACAAACG
Organism: Coregonus clupeaformis; assembly: GCF_020615455.1. NCBI lineage: Eukaryota > Metazoa > Chordata > Actinopteri > Salmoniformes > Salmonidae > Coregonus > Coregonus clupeaformis. Next base: position 626,719 of record NW_025533474.1, read on the forward strand.
ACACAAAAACGACACACACATAGGACACACACGCACACAAACACACACATCTTCCTATAATAGTGAGGACCTTGACAAATGAGGACCATCATTTCTGATAGAATTGGGAACTAACAGCTTCTATCCCAGTTCTATCTGCCTGTTAAATCAAGCAACCTAAACTGTTTCCATCAGACTTTTAGAACATGACTGAACATTTTTTTTCCTTTTATGATCTTTTACCACTTTGCATTTTTTATTGATGTTCTTATGATATATTTTACTGTTTGTGTGTACGTACCACAGGAGGTTGGTGGGACCTTAGTTGGGGAGGACAGGCTTGTAATGGCTGGGCGGATTGAGTGGAATGGTATCAAATACATCAAATACATGGTTTCCATGGTTTCCATGTGTTTGATGCCATTTAATTGGCTCCGTTCCAGCCATTATTATGAGCCGTCCTCCCCTCAGCAGCCTCCACTGGTATGTACTGTCCTATATGAGCTCCAACAAGGAAATACAATGGATGTATTACTTTTAATACCTGCAAATGGCAAATAAACTACATGAACTCCTTATGAGTGTCTGCAGCCGACTAGGCTGTTGCCGTCTGACAAGATGCCATCTGACATTACAGGAATATTTTGCAAATGTTGATGAATCCACCCAAAGCAACATGCAGTCTTTCCACTAGACTCCCATGAAGTTATAGTGGGACGTTATGAGTTGACGTTGAGGTAACATACTCAGAACATACTGCACTTTTTTGATACTGTTTTACAATAACACCATTGAAATAACAATGTGAGAATTTTTTGTATGTCTTTTATGTTGAAAACAAATTGTACATGGACATATGCTCCATAATTATACATGGATATATTGTACTTTTCATAATAAAACATACTTTAAACAAGAAAAAGCACGTTAATTGTGAAAACAATTTCGTTATCGATTTTTCATTGTCCTCTCCCAGTCACAGGTCGACTTTTGTCATGAATCTTGCCCTGGAGGCAGAACTGCACGATTTCCTCTAGATATGCCAGCTGCATAGTCAAAATTGGCTATATCGTAAACATTTGTGGAAAATAATGTTGTTTTATGGTCTTAATTTAAGGTAAGGATTAGCAGTGAGGTTAAGGTTAGCATTAAAATCAGATATTATTACTTTATGCCTGTGCCAGCTAGTGATCACTTTGCAGAACTGCCTCCAGGGCAAGATTCATGACAATAAATGCCAACCTGCCTCCCAGTCATCCCCTCCCTATCTCTACAAGGCTGCAGAACATGCAAGCTAGTGATGCGGGGGTTGTCTCATAACCCACAGTCCCCAGGCGGGCGGGTGGCAGGCAGGTTCAATACAGAGAAAACAATAGACTACATAAGAAAATCCATCAATGGATCATTATTGTGCAATTTACACTAAGTGGAGAAAACATTAAGGACACCTGCTCTTTCCATGACAGACTGAGCAGGTGAATCCCAGGTGAAAGCTATGATCCCTTATTGATGTCACTTGTAGATGAAGGGGACGGGACAGGATGTTTAAGCCTGGAGACAATTGAGACATGGATTGTGTGTGTGTGCCATTCAGGGGTGAATGGGCAAGACAAAATATTGAAGTGCCTTTGAGCAGGTATGGTAGTAGGTGCCAGGCACACCGGTTTGTGTCAAGAACTGCAACGCTGCTGGGTTTTTCACGCTCATGGTACACCACACAAAGGACTTCCAGCCAACTTGACACAACTGTGGGAAGAATTGGCGTCAACATGGGCCAGCATCCCTGTGGGCAAGCTTTCAACACCTTGTAGAGTCCATGCCCCAATGAATTGAGGCTGTTCTGAGGGAAAAAGTGGGGAAAGTAACTCAATATTAGGAAGGTGTTTGATATAACGTATTTGATAGAGCATTTATTAATGTCTTTAAAGTCATCAGCTGTAGGTGAGAGAGAGGAGAAGGACACGCCATGTGTTGTGTCGGTCACGGATGGGGGGCCAGAAGGTCGGCGTGCCAAGATAGATTAGGGGCCACTGTTGCTAATCTTAGAAAGAGTATGTGATAGAATGGCCTGGCTAGGGTGCCACACGATACTATGTACGGGGATCCTATTGTAGGAGATGAGTGACACTCAATAATGGTTGGCAACTGTGGGATGGAAGTAGCTCGGAGAGCATTATATAAACTGAGAGATTTTCTATGGAAGTCATTCAGATGACAAGAGGCTAAGCCCGTACCGCTTGTCATTGAATCCAGTACTGTAACCATTAAATAACAATGAATCAACTCTCCATCTAAGTGGTCGACTACTCTCTTACATCCTGAAGTACGAGATACCAGAGAAACTGGTCATAACAGATTGCCGTCTAAGCGAACAGGATGCAGTTTACAGCCGAACTAACAGGTAAGCAGACTTTCATTATGTTAATAGGTTAAATTCTGCTTATCTGTGGTAAAGCTGAGCTGTAACGAACGTTTAAAATGCAATATTTTGTTGAGGGGAACAGATGAGTGGTATTCAAGTACGTAAACAGATGGAAGGAGAAATAGCAAATAAGACAATAACATGGTGCTGTGATTCAACAACAAATGCTCAGAGCGATCATGTTGAATCATGGCACCAATGACAAAATAGGCAAACTACATTTTAATAAAGATCAAGTTGGGGATTTGATTCGTATTTGATTACTAATATTGCATGAACTAATAAAAGTAATGGATGGCCAACTTAGTAGACCGATATCTGAAAAAACAGTCTCCATTAAGAGTAAATCAGAGCTTTCATTTTACCTTGAAGAGAGAGAAAGGAAACGACGAAATTATTACAGACAAATCCGCATTTAAAACAGACCCATAGACTGGAGGTGTCCTCTTCACCTTGGGGACAGGGGACTTTGTTGGTCTTCCAGACAATCTCACCTTCTCCTTAGCTGGTGTAACAGCCAATCTCACCTTCTTCACCTTAGCTGGTGTAACAGCCAATCTCACCTTCTTCTCCTTAGCTGGTGTAACAGCCAATCTCACCTTCTCCTCCTTAGCTGGTGTAACAGCCAATCTCACCTTCTTCACCTTAGCTGGTCTTCCAGCCAATCTCACCTTCTCCTCCTTAGCTGGTGTAACAGCCAATCTCACCTTCTTCTCCTTAGCTGGTGTAACAGCCAATCTCACCTTCTCCTCCTTAGCTGGTGTAACAGCCAATCTCACCTTCTTCTCCTTAGCTGGTGTAACAGCCAATCCCACCTTCTTCTCCTTAGCTGGTGTAACAGCCAATCCCACCTTCTTCTCCTTAGCTGGTGTAACAGCCAATCTCACCTTCTTCTCCTTAGCTAGTGTTCCAGCCAATCTCACCTTATCCTCCTTAGCTGGTGTAACAGCCAATCTCACCTTCTCCTCCTTAGCTGGTGTAACAGCCAATCTCACTTCTCGTGTGTATATATATATAAATATAATGTGTAAAACTAGCATTGTGAATGTTAAAACAATAATGAAAATAATATAAGTAATTAAGTGAATAATTTAACAAATGTAGTGAATGTGTCTGTTTGTAAATGAAACCTAGGCTATACAATTATTGTAATATGTAAAATAAACATATCTTTCTATGATTTATCTTTCCTGGTTGTTATTTCTCAGTGTCTCTGGACAGAAAATGTGCCAAATCAATAAAGTTATGCGCCACATTTTGTGTTTCCTGACGCCTGTAATGATCTGCGAAATTTTGATTGGGTTGACACAGCATCTGTAGATCGTGTGATTTGATTGGACATTGAGTATTTGGAGACCTAGGCCTACGTCGTTGGATATTCAATTGACACATGCGCTGAGTTTCCACCTTCGAGAAGGTTGCAAGCCACAGCACAGTTGATTAAGATGGGAAGATTTCTAGCTAAGGTGACGATAGAGTCCCCCTGGTGCAAACCAGGTGTACGGTGGAAGTCACTTTAGACAAAGATTCGGATGGAGAGCCTCGTAAATGGCGTCCCTTGAGAAAGCAAGAACAAGATGTATGTCAGAGAAGTGCAGTATTATCACAAGGAGACGTATACTTGGAATACGGAGGAGGAATGGAGGGAAAAGAGAGGCAGAGGAGGTCTAAGAGAGAGAGGGAGGAAGATTGTGAGCTTGAGTCGGTTAAAAATGGCGGGAAAAAGGGAGAAGGTTTGTTAAAGAAGAACGGTAGAAAATGTAAGCAGAGTGAGCTGAAGACAGGAGGAGAAATGGAAGTGATTGAGGGTGTGGTGGTGTCGGAGGTGGTAGGTGTGGTGAAGTACTCGGAGCCCGAGGCTAGCTCCGAGGGTCAGGATAAAGATGAGTCTGTGACAGCAGGAGTGAAGTTTTTGGAAAAAGTGGACCCTTGCCTTTTGGCTGATCCATTTGTGGTTTCAGGGTGGGTGAAAAAACAATTGGGTATAGTGGAATCGGTGAGGGTAACCAGAAGTGGTCTAGTGATAATTGTTTGTGTTTCTGCTGGTCAGAGGGAGAAGGCGCTCTGAGTTAAACAAATGAGGGCAAGAAATGTGAATTGTTTCGCTCTCAAGAATTGGGCGCCATTGAAAGGAGTAATTACTGGGGTAGCAGTAAATGTAAAAGTTGACCAACTGAAGGGGAAGATTCCTGGTGTTTGTGATGCTCGTCGTTTGGTGCTACGCAAACAGGGTGGCGAGAGTGGGGAAACAGAAGAGTCATTGTCTGTTCTTTTGAGTTTTGAAGTTGAGTCTTTTCCAGACAAAGTGATGTTAGGATATATAAATTCGAGCTTATATGCCGAATACATTACGATGTTACAGGTGTCAAACTTATGGGCATGTGGCAGCAGTGTGTAGGAGGGAGGTTCCAAGGTGTGAGAAGTGTCCAGAAGGGCATGAGACAAAGGAATGTGTAGCATTGGGATAAGTAGTGGTATGTGCTAATTGTAGGGGTGCCCATGGGGCTTGGGGATCAGAAATGTCCCGTGCGAGAGAGTCAGGTTGAGGTTTCCGGGGTAAGAGTAGTGAAGAAGTTGTCATATGCTGAGGCAGTGAAGAAAGTAGAGGAAGATGGGTCAAGGGGGATGAGTGGTGTGAGTAGGAGATCTGTACCAGTACAGAGGGATAGGCCAACAAGTGATATCTGTTTCAGTAAGACTGGATTTTTAGCATTTATAGCTATGGTTATTAATTGTACTGCAGGGTAAGTCGAAGAAAATTGAGGTTGTGGTGGCAGCTGCAGAGAGGTATTTGGGTGTGCGAGACTTGACATCAGCAGAGTTACAGGGTGTGTTAAGTGGTGATGTCCCATCCTTTCAGGTTGAGGCCATGAGGTCGGAATAAATAGATTTAAATAGTGGAGTAGCGTGGTGTTAATTCTATTTTATTAATTTTTTGTATTATTATTTTTTTGAATTTCTGAGTGTAGTGTTAGATGGTATGACATTTCTTTATTTTATTTTTCAAGCAAAATATAAGGGAGTTGTACTCCAGTCTAGTAGGTGGCGGTAATGCAACATATTGGATGCCAACCGCCGTTAAACTTCATCGAAGAAGAAGAAGAAGTAAGATAATTCAAGAAATCTGTCATTCATTTTTACCGAATAGTTCTTAGTCGCGCAATTGAACATCTAATGGTAAAGATGGTGTCAGTAACTCATTAGGACAGCTGATTGACCTGATGGAAGACTCCTAGTAGAGATACAGATGGTGTCAGTAACTCATTAGGACAGCTGATTGACCTGATGGAAGACTCCTAGTAGAGATACAGATGGTGTCAGTAACTCATTAGGACAGCTGATTGACCTGATGGAAGACTCCTAGTAGAGATACAGATGGTGTCAGTAACTCATTAGGACAGCTGATTGACCTGATGGAAGACTCCTAGTAGAGATACAGATGGTGTCAGTAACTCATTGGGACAGCTGATTGACCTGATGGAAGACTCCTAGTAGAGATACAGATGGTGTCAGTAACTCATTAGGACAGCTGATTGACCTGATGGAAGACTCCTAGTAGAGATACAGATGGTGTCAGTAACTCATTAGGACAGCTGATTGACCTGATGGAAGACTCCTAGTAGAGATACAGATGGTGTCAGTAACTCATTAGGACAGCTGATTGACCTGATGGAAGACTCCTAGTAGAGATACAGATGGTGTCAGTAACTCATTAGGACAGCTGATTGACCTGATGGAAGACTCCTTGTAGAGATACAGATGGTGTCAGTAACTCATTAGGACAGCTGATTGACCTGATGGAAGACTCCTAGTAGAGATACAGATGGTGTCAGTAACTCATTAGGACAGCTGATTGACCTGATGGAAGACTCCTAGTAGAGATACAGTTTTCTACCGTTTCTCTTGGATTTAATTCGCCTGTTGCCACTTGTCATTTTGTACTTTAGGATTTGACCTTTTTGCCGTTCATATCACTTGGAACCTGTTTAACCAATGCTTTATTTTACCAACCTGGAATCTGTGACAAACAATGGACAATTAACTAGTGAGTAATTCATACATTTAAACCGCAACAGCAATTCTCCTGTTATCTATGGAAATATTGTAAGGAACCATACCTGTATTTAGGTGTTTATTGAAGTGGCCTTTAGTATCTGGGAGTTTAGCCACTTGTTTACCTCAAGTAAAGTTGATCTGTCCATCATTCATTCATTTATTTACTTTATTTCAGTTGCTTGAAGAGAATATTATGACAAGAATAACGAGCTGAAGATGTTCAGAACTCCCACAAGGCTTTGAGAGTCAGAAGCAGGATAAGGAAGTGGTGGATGCTGAAGATGAGAAGCAGGAGAGCAGTGCCAGAGAGGGGGCTCTGAAGATCACACTGCACGTCCTGAGGAAAATGAACAAGAAGGAGCTTGCTGACACACTGGAGAAAAGTAAGAGCTGTCTGCCTCTTGTTGAATGCTGTTTTAGAACATTTAAAAGCTGTAGCTAAAGTACAGCTAAAGTAGCTGTGTAACTCAGTGATATTGTAGCAGCATTAACACAATAGTGAGAGAAAAAAGTTGATACTTCACAGGCTCTAGAGATGTTAAAGTTGTACTTATCAACACATACGTCATATATTCTGCATTATTAAGGTGTCTAGTATGATTCAGAGAAGTTTCATATGATTTCTCAGAATGGTCACAACCGGGCCGGATATATTTTAATATACACTCCCGTTCAAAAGTTTGGGCTCACACCTTGTTTTTGTCCATTAAGACAACATCAAATTGATCAGAAATACAGTGTAGACATTGTTAATGTCTATCGTAGCTGGAAACGGCTGATTTTTTATGGAATATCTACATAGGCGTACAGAGGCCCATTATCAGCAAACATCCGTCCTGTGTTCCAATTTACATTTTAGTCATTTAGCAGACGCTCTTATCCAGAGCGACTTACAGTTAGTGCATACATTATATTATATTTTTCATACTGGCCCCCCGTGGGAATCGAACCCACAACCCTGGCATTGCAAACACCATGCTCTACTGAGCTACATCCCTGCCGGCCATTCCCTCCCCTACCCTGGACGACGCTGGGCCAATTGTGCGCTGCCCCATGGGTCTCCCGGTCGCAGCCGGCTACGACAGAGCCTGGATTTGAACCAGGATCTCTAGTGGCACAGCTAGCACTGCAATGCAGTGCCTTAGACCACTGCGCCACTCGGGAGTCCGAGTACCAATGGCATGTTGGGTTTGCTAATCCAAGTTTATCATTTTAAAAGGCTAATTGATCATTAGAAACCCCTTTGCAATTATGTTTGCACAGCTGAAAACTGTTGTGATGATTAAAGAAGCAATAAAACTGGCCTTCTTGAGACTAGTTGAGTATCTGGAGCATCAGCAATTGTGGGTTCGATTACAGGCTCAAAATGGCCAGAAACAAATACATTTCTTCTGAAACTTGTCAGTCTATTCTTGTTCTGAGAAATGAAGGCTATTCCATGTGAGAAATTGCCAAGAAACTGAAGATCTCGTACAACGCTGTGTACTACTCCATTCACAGAACAGCACAAACTGGCTCTAACCAGAATAGAACGAGGAGTGGGAGGCCCCAGTGCACAACTGAGCAAGAGGACAAATACATTAGAGTGTCTAGTTTGAGAAACAGGCGCCTCACAGGTCCTCAACTGGCAACTTCATTAAATAGTACCCGCAAAACACCAGTCTCAACGTCAACAGTGAAGAGGCGACTCCGGGATGCTGACCTTCTAGGCAGAGACGCAAAAGAAAAGCCATATCTCAGACTGCCCATCTTAATCTTTCTTTTTATTGGCCAGTCTGAGATATGGCTTTTCCATAATGAGGTTTACCTTCTGAATTGATTGAAAATGAAATGGAATTGAGCCCAACCATGCTGTAGCCCACTGACCACCAGGGGAGGCTGGTGAGGGGGGATGAACGGCTCATACAAGGGCTGGAATGAAGTGAATGGAATTGTACGTATGTGTTTGATCGTTTGATACCATTCCATTCATTTTATTCAGTCATTATTATGAGCCTGTTCTCCATGACATCAGCCACCACTGCTGACCACAGACCCGAGACCAGACAAACAGTCTAACTGGCAACCCACGGATACATTAGTCTGGTCCCAGATCTGTGTGTGCTTTAGCCAACTCCTTTAGATATACATGGCATCAGTGGCGGTTCTAGACACATTTTACTAGGGGGGCCAAGGAGGGGCCAGTGTTTAATCAGGGGGGCACACATAAAAAAACTGGCAACACATGATATTCAAAGATTATAAACTTTATTTTACTTTAAAATCATATGACATTTATTATAACACGTATTTTGTACAAGAGTGCAGATGCAAGAGAGATAGTGCCATAAAAATGAAAAAATAAATAAAATAAATAAATAAAAAAAGTACAGGGTACAAATACAGGGTTCATATTCGAATGTGAACAAAACTCCAGGGATACAACAAAGGGTACAACAATGTGCCATTTCCTATTTATGGAAGCCCCCACTACTGTGGACAGTTGATTCCACATTTTTTTTTAAGAAAGAAAACTTTCTGAGTGATTTATAAACAAAACACACTACCCTGTATCCATTTAGGTAAAATAAACCAAATCAGAAAAGAAATTCGTTGCGATGCAACAGCCAAGACGGATGAAGTTACGTGGGTTAACATCACAACATTGTGTAGACCTAGCAAGGATAGCCTACTAACATTTGGATATTTGCTTCTGCTTCGATGAGTTTGCTTAGATATGATTACATTTCTAAACAAATCGGACCAGACATTTAAAAACTTGATTTGATTTATGTGAGGAACAAAAAAGGAACATGTAGGCTATGTGCAAGAACAACAAGTCACTTATGATATTAAATCGTTTTGCTTACCTTCGACTCCTGCAAATCGTAGCTCCTCTCGCAAATAGTAGTTGCTGAGCTCTCATTCACCGAAGCAGCACCACACGTAGCAGGCAGGCAGATGGCAGGATACAGTTTTTGGGTGCGCCACTCTAATTTACCGCTGTAGAACGTTGCCGTGTAGAGCGTTGCATTAGTTCCGCTTTTAGGCTCGCGTGTAAAGAATAGTTATAAATTCATATTTTTTATTTGGTCAGCACGGGGGCCACAGGGGTGGCCAGGGACATTTCCAGGGAGGCACGGGCCTCCCCCGGCCTCCGTGTAAAACCGCCACTGCATGGCATGACAATGAGTCAGAAGAGTTGGTTTAAACAGATCTGAATCAGGAAACTAAGAGTTGGTTTAAACAGATCTGAATCAGGAAACAAAGAATTGGTTTAAACAGATCTGAATCAGGAAACAAAGAGTTGGTTTCAACAGATCTGAATCAGGAAACTAAGAGTTGGTTTCATCAGATCTGAATCAGGAAACTAAGAGTTGGTTTGAACAGATCTGAATCAGGAAAGTAAGAGTTGGTTTGAACCACACAGATCTGAATCAGGAAACTAAGTGTTGGTTTGAACAACACAGATCTGAATCAGGAAAGTAAGAGTTGGTTTAAACAGATCTGAATCAGGAAACTAAGAGTTGGTTTAAACTGATCTGAATCAGGAAACTAAGAGTTGTTTTCAACAGATCTGAATCAGGAAACTAAGAGTTGGTTTAAACAGATCTGAATCAGGAAACTAAGAGTGTGTTTAAACAGGTCTGAATCAGGAAACTAATATTTGGTTTGAACCACACAGATCTGAAACAGGAAACTAATAGGACCACATACTAGACCTGGGTTCAAATAGTATTTGTTTTCTGTCAAACACTTTGAGCATTTGATTACATTTTGAGTGTTTGCACTTTTGGGATTATTCTATTGGTTTCATTGTGCCAGGCAAGCTCAAAAAAGCCCAGCTAAGGCATTTGTAAGAAAACAAATCCTAGTTGAACCCAGGTCTACATTATACATACCCATGTGTGAGTAAACTACAGAGAAGAACAGACAATCCAAGGTTCCAGTGGAAATATGTACATAGTGTTTGGGTTGAGTTAATTTGTTGAGCTCAGTTCAATGTTAAAGCACCTTTAGTACATAGTGGGGTTGAGTTGCTTTGTTGAGCTCAGTTCATTGTTAGAGCACCTTCAGTACATAGTGGGGTTGAGTTGCTTTGTTGAGCTCAGTTCATTGTTAGAGCACCTTTAGTACATAGTGGGGTTGAGTTGCTTTGTTGAGCTCAGTTCATTGTTAGAGCACCTTCAGTACATAGTGGGGTTGAGTTGCTTTGTTGAGCTCAGTTCATTGTTAAAGCACCTTTAGTACATAGTGGGGTTGAGTTGCTTTGTTGAGCTCAGTTCATTGTTAGAGCACCTTTAGTACATAGTGGGGTTGAGTTGCTTTGTTGAGCTCAGTTCATTGTTAAAGCACCTTTAGTACATAGTGGGGTTGAGTTGCTTTGTTGAGCTCAGTTCATTGTTAGAGCACCTTTAGTACATAGTGGGGGTTGAGTTGCTTTGTTGAGCTCAGTTCATTGTTAGAGCGCTTGTTGTTTTCATACTTTCTCCTCTGTGCCAACGAGATAAAGCTGTGATATCAGCGTTTTGGAAAAAAGCCAATATTTTAAAAACCTTTTAAATGTTTATTTTACTTTACTATAGAGTAGTGTCAACTCCTAGCTTGTCATTGTCAAGCCAAACATGACAATTCCATAAAGAGTTGGCAAGAAAGCAAGAACAGACTGGCCACCAGGCTAGTCATCTCCTTCAGACAAAGTTAATTCATAAACAACAACAGTTTTCTTGATGAAGGAAAATGGGGATATGTTTAGGATCCAACTAATTATAATTGTGTTATTGAACGAATGAGCATTACTGTTAAAAAAAATATATATATGTATTGTAAAGTGGTTATCCCACTGGCTATAAGGTGAATGCACCAATTTGTAAGTCGCTCTGGATAAGTGCGTCTGCTAAATGACGTAAATGTAATGTAAATGTAAATGTTTTAAATCTTTGTGATACGCCAAATACAACTACTGTATTGTTTACTAGGATTCTGAAATGTAAATGGTGTTTTGTCTCTGCCGTTCTTCTACTGTATAGCCTGGTTGTTAGTGTTGTGTTATTAAATGATTTTAACAATACTAGTTATGTGTGTCTTGTACGTGTGCCCTTTCTGTACAAAGACAATTTTGCAGCAAAAAAAATAAATAAAAATGTTTAGATAAATAAAAACCCTTAAAATAATAATTCATTCGTTCACTCCAAACTGGCCTGAATGACACATCTGCAGTACTGATCCTGACCACAATGGGGGGACTGTAATGCAGAGGAACTTTTGTGAGACAGTCGTGTTTCCATAAAGTGTGTGTGTGTGACATTCCTACAGATTTGTGTGTGTGTGTGTTACACTCTAGACGTGACATTGTTTACGATGCTGACAGATGGATCTATAATGAGGTACAGAATACATATCTAGCTGAACCAACCACAGATGGATCTATAATGAGGTACAGAATACATATCTAGCTGAACCAACCACAGATGGATCTATAATGAGGTACATAATACATATCTAGTTGAACCAACCACAGATGGATCTATAATGAGGTACAGAATACATATCTAGCTGAACCAACCACAGATGGATCTATAATGAGGTACAGAATACATATCTAGCTGAACCAACCACAGATGGATCTATAATGAGATACAGAATACATATCTAGCTGAACCAACCACAGATGGATCTATAATGAGGTACAGAATACATATCTAGCTGAACCAACCACAGAAGGATCTATAATGAGGTACAGAATACATATCTAGCTGAACCAACCACAGATGGATCTATAATGAGGTACAGAATACATATCTAGCTGAATCAACCACAGATGGATCTATAATGAGGTACAGAATACATATCTAGTGAACCAACCACAGATGGATCTATAATGAGGTACAGAATACATATCTAGCTGAACCAACCACAGATGGATCTATAATGAGGTACAGAATACATATCTAGCTGAACCAACCACAGATGGATCTATAATGAGGTACAGAATACATATCTAGCTGAATCAACCACAGATGGATCTATAATGAGGTACAGAATACATATCTAGTGAACCAACCACAGATGGATATATAATGAGGTACAGAATACATATCTAGCTGAACCAACCACAGATGGATCTATAATGAGGTACAGAATAGATATCTAGTTGAACCAACCACAGATGGATCTATAATGAGGTACAGAATACATATCTAGTTGAACCAACCACAGATGGATCTATAATGAGGTAGAGAATACATATCTAGCTGAACCAACCACAGATGGATCTATAATGAGGTACAGAATACATATCTAGCTGAACCAACCACAGATGGATCTATAATGAGGTACAGCAGGTTTGGGTTAGGGTTAGGGTTAGGTTTGAGCCAGCATGTGGACGGACATGAGTCTACGGTTTGAGGATATATCATTCATTCTCTGGCTGTATTGACCTGATTTAAACCCTATTTCTAGTCCTGCAAACAGAGAGAGAGAGAGAACAACATACATGGAAATGTGTTTAACACGGTTTAATGCAATTTCCTTTTACTAAAATAGTTTAGTCATGTTAATTTGTAGTCTCTCTGTATGGCAGATTCTCTGTAGGTTTCCATAGTCCATTAACCTAACAGCCTGGCAGGGAAGGGGAGAGGGGGGGGAGGGAGAGAGAGAGAGAGAGAGAGAGAGAGAGAGAGAGAGAGAGAGAGAGAGAGAGAGAGAGAGAGAGAGAGAGAGAGAGAGAGAGAGAGAGAGAGAGAGAGAGAGAGAGAGAGAGAGAGGAAGAGAGAGAGAGAGAGAGAGAGAGAGAGAGAGAGAGAGAGAGAGAGGGAGAGAGAGAGAAAGAGAGAGAGAGAGAGAGAGAGAGAGAGAGAGAGAGAGAGAGAGAGAGAGAGAGAGAGAGAGTGTGTGTGTTTGGGTACTGTGGGATTCTTTAATCAGTTTGTCTCATTGGACAGTTCAGAGTCTATGTTTGTGAGAGAGGGTGGAGTGTGGAGACTGTAGAGGGGGAGACAGAGAGGAGTGAAGAGAGACCGGAGACATTATCACCACCTACCACTAGAGGGCGACTAATACACTGTTTATTTATTTTATTTATTATTATTATTATTATTATTATTTTTTTTATTTTTATTTTTTGGGGGGTTGGATCAGCTTAATATTGCAGATAGATTGTATCTTCTATTAATGTAATTGTCTGCATCACTTCCAATCCCCCATGTTTTTTAATTTTTATATATATATTCCCCTTTATTACTTTTCAACCCCACCATCCTTTCCCTACTTGGAGTAAATTAGTGAGCAACAACGCCCAGGCCTCTACTTCCGGTCTATACTTACTATCTACACCTTATGGACAGAGTTAATTTTACAATAATTCTATATATATATATTTATTTATTTTTTTGCTCCTGAACTTCTTCTACTCTCAACCTCGCCGATCATTTTCATGATGTCCATCCGGTTTGCTTCTAAATGCCATATCTTTCTAACTGTACTCTTTCCCCAAAAGCTCCCAACATACAACCTATATACTTATTATGGACACAGTATGCTTACATTATTAGCTATCTTTGTTATTATTTGTTGTTATTTGTTATTAGTCCCATCCTTCAACTCTATTCAATACCTCCCATCTATCTCTTAACACCATCCATATAGGATTTCTATTTGCCATATATATTTCGAACCGTACTATGATGTTTTACAAAAAGTTCTGAACCTTTCTATTCTCATTGCTTCTACAGATTGTGAATTAAAAATAAACATTTTTGCTAAAAGTATTATTATATTATTGATTGATTGACTATGACTTTTCAGATCACCCAGTAATGCTATCTGCAAGGTTAGTTCCAGGTAAATATTGCAATCCTTTAGCCATTCCTGGACCTGTGTCCAAAAACAAGCTACAAAATGGACAGAACCAAAACAAATGATCTAATGATTCTATCTCTTCACAGCAAAATCTGCAGAGCTGGGAAGATTGTATCCCCCATATAAATAACATTATATTGGTAGCAAGAATTGTATATAATAATTTAAATTGAAAGATTCTAATTTTGAATCCGGTGTCGTTTTGCGTGTCAGTTCATAAACACTATGCCATGGGATCGGCACGTCAAAGATCTCTTCCCAACTATTTTGCAATCTATATGGGACGGCTGTCAATCCTTTGGTCCTTAAGTGAAACTGATATACTTTTTTATTTATCACAGTTTTCCTTAACCAATTATGTTCTTTAATGCAAGGGCCGACAGACAAGTTCCTTACTTTCTCCCCTTCAACTTTCCTCTTCCACTTTTGTGGGTAAGGCTGCAATTATTTGGTTGTAATTTTGGGTAGAGCAGACATTTCCATATGTTTTTGTTAGCTGCATGTGCGACATAACTCCACCAGTCCTACAGATGATATCATGTACGAAGATTATACCTTTTTTTAAACATTCTGTCAAAAAATAAAGGTTTTTTGTCAATTAGTATATTTGAATTTAACCACAATATTTGTTGCATTATTTGTTCTGTCGTTTCTGGAGGATTAAATTGAAATTGCAACCAACTTTCTATGGCTTGTTTTAGAAATAGTGACATTTGGGAGATTATTTCCTTTTCAAATAACTGAAAGTGAGAGGTTGTAATCTGAATAAAGGGAAAAAGGCCTTTCTTGAACAGTGGGTGAGACAATCTTACTAATTTGCTTGAGAACCAGTTCGGATTTAAGTATAACTTTTGGATGACTGAAGATTTTAGTGATAGGTCTAATGCTTTAATATGTAATAATTTCTGTCCTCCGAATTCATATTCATTATATAAATATGCTCTTTTAATTTTGTCTGGCTTGCCGTTCAAATAAAATTGAATATTTTTTTCTCATATAATTTAAAAACTGTTTGCTAGGCGTAGGCAAGACCATAAGCAAATAGGTAAACTGGGATAATACTAACGAGTTAATCAGGATGATTTTTCCACAAATTGACAGGTATTTTCCTTTTCCATGGTAGTAAGATCTTATCTATTTTTGCTAACTTTCTATTAAAATTTATTGAAGTGAGATCATTTATTTCCTTTGGGATATGTATTCCGAGTATATCCACATCACCATCAGACCATTTTATTGGTAAACTACATGGTAATGTAAAAATTGTATTTTTTAGTGATCCAATACGTAATATAGTACATTTGTCATAATTTGGTTTTAATCCAGAGAGGTTAGAAAATGTATCTAGATCCTCTATGAGGCTGTGGAGGATTCTAGTTGTGGATCTAAAAGAAAACATGAATCATCTGCGTACAATGACACCTTTGTTTTTAAGCCCTGTATTTCTAATCCTCTGATATTATTATTGGATCTGATTTTAATAGCTAACATCTCGATGGCCACAATAAATAGATATGCCGATAGTGGACAACCTTGTTTCACTCCTCTTGACAGTTTAAAACTTTCTGAGAAATAGCCATTATTTACTATTTTACACCTAGGTTACTATACATGATTTTGACCCATTTTATAAGAGATTCTCCAAAATTGAAATGCTCCAGGCATTTATATATAAATTCCAGCTCGAACTTTATCAAATGCCTTTTTCGAAGTCTGCTATGAATAGCAGGCCTGGTTTCCCATATTTTCCATAGTGTTCTATTGTTTCCAATACTTGCCTTATATTATCTCCAATGTATCTTCCATGTAAAAAACCTGTCTGATTAGAATGAATAATATCCGACAATACCTTTTTAATTCTATGCGCTATACATTTTGCTAGGATTTTTGCATCACAACACTGAAGTGTAAGGGGCCTCAATTTTGTAAATGGACTGGATCTTTATATTTTCCACTTGTATCCTGTTTCAGTAATAATGAGATCAGACCTTCTTCTTGAGTGTCAGATAATCTACCATTTACATAGGAGTGGTTAAAACATGCTAATAACGGTCCTCTTAGTATATCAAAAAAGGTTTGGTATACCTCGATTGGTATGCCATCCAAACCTGGAGTTTTCCCGGACTTAAAGTCTTTAATTGCATCCAGAAGTTCCTCCTCTGTAATTTCACCTTCACATGCGTCTTTCTGTGTGGCTGTTAATTTGACATTATCAATAGAAAAAAAATCTCTACAATTAGCTTCAGTTAGAGGAGATGGAGGCGACTGAAAAGAAAACAAATGCTTAAAATACTTTGTTTCTTCCTTCAAAATATCATTAGGTGAATTATGGGTGACTCCGTCAATTGTAACCAGTTTCATTAAGTTCTTTTTCGTAGCATTCCTATGTTGAAGATTAAAAAATAATTTTGTGCATTTTTCCCCATATTCCATCCAGTTTGCTTTATTTTTATAATATATTACACTTGATCTTTCTTGAATAAGTTTTTCCATTTCTTTTTGTTTTTCCTCTAATTTATTCTGAGCCTCTATGTTACAGTTTTTATTGCCATCTATCTGTTCTGTTAGACTTTCTATTTCCTTTCTTAGTATAAACTCTTTTGACCTAAATTGCTTTTGTTTTCGAGATGAGTACTGAATTGCATGGCCTCTAAAGGCACATTTAAAGGTGTCCCATACAATAAGGGGATTCGCTGTACCTATGTTATGTTGGAAAAAGTCAGTTATAAATTCCTTTGTTCTAATTATAAATAAATTATCATCTAATAGGCTTTGATTACATTTCCAATATCCTCGCCCACGTGGAAATTCAGTCAGAGTAATGTATATGCCTATTATATGATGGTCCCGACCGCATTCTGTCCCCTATCAACACTTTTTTTACTTTTGGTGCCAACGAGAATGAGATAAGAAAGATGTCAAGACGACTAGCTTGATTTAGTCTCCGCCATGTATATCTCACTAGATCAGCATATTTAAGCCTCCATATATTTACTAGTTCTAATGTATCCATGACATTCACAATTTCCTTAAGAGCATGTGGGTGATTGTTTGTGGTGTGATTTCCTTTACGGTCCATTGAGCTATTTAAAACAGTATTATAATCCCCCACCATAATAATATTGTCTTGAGTTGCTTGCAGGCTTGATAATTTATTATATATATTGTCAAAGAATTGTGGATCATCATTATTTGGTCCATAAAGGTTAATGAGCCATATCTGTTTATGGTCCAATACCATATTTAAAATAATCCATCTACCTTGCGTATCTATTTGGACAATTTGCACATTCGGATCGAAATTACTATTAATTAATATCATCACCCCTTTTGAATTTCTTTGCCCATGGGAGAAGTATATTTCCCCCATTATTTTTTCCACGCTACTTCATCTCGAATTGTTGAATGAGTTTCCTGTATACAATAGATATTATATTCCTTCTCTTTGAGCCATGTAAATATTGTTCTTCTTTTGTTATTATCAGCTAAGCCATTACAATTATAACTGGCTATACTTATTTCACCATACACCATAATGAGATACAAGTTTCAAGTCTATTTATCATTATATATGTTTGTAAATTTAGCAATAAAAAATAGCGTAATGATTGAGTGTCCATATAGCTGTACCGTGATATTTGCATTGCTACGGAGTAACCCCTTCAATTGTTCTCCACTAATTCCCCCGCTAAAGCCCCTCCCCATCCCAAGTTGAGCCGTCATCCCAGTGATCAGCATCCCACCCACGTCCCTCCATAGATCCCTAAGGCCCCGAGAGGCCAGGACCCATCCATCGAAAAACAGCACACAGTGCCACCCACAAAACAGAAGCAGGTTAACTGCCAAAAGCATTTCAATGCTTTCACCTCTATATATATATATATCTATATAACTTTTATTTTATTTTTTATTATGCATATCCTATTTTCCATCATTATCAATTAATTTGCGTAATAATGTTGGCAGTTCACGCATAGGATTCTAACATATAACCAGGATTGCCATTGTATTACATTTAATTCATTGACAAGCAATTATTATCCTAGCAAATAATTCCTGCGGTCCATCCCATACCCTCCCAACATCCCCACCCCCACAACAGATGCCAGACAAGCACACACGCACATACTCACATACTCCAACACACTCAACCCCCTCCTCCACAATCCACCATAAAATCCGATACTCAACGGCTGTTATATCCCAGAGCCCAACTCGAGATATAACTTGATCTACGAGTGCACATACAGTTAAAGCTGATTGAGAAAGCATGCAGATTGAGCAAAATTGATAACAATGTGAGATTTGATTAATCTACTTAATCTATGTCAAGTCCTAGGTGATGGAGATCAGATCCACCCTCTTCACCTGAGACACAAACACTCTGATCCCCTGTTGTAACCATTTTCCCAAGCATCTCCATGCGGTCAGACCTTTGATTATTTTGTGCCACCTGGGCCACAATGATAAACCCCCTCTCTGATTGTCCGAGTGTGACCCTCCCCATGGGTTACTGCAGCCAGTGTTGCCAGCACTGCCACTACCTGGGTGGGCGTACCCCACCGGAATCCCCACCGGCCAGGTAAAAGGTCGTCAAGGTTCTCATTAGCAGCTTTGAGAATTTCCTTGTATATTATGCTCTCCCATCAGGGGGCTCTGGCTTTGTAGGACCAACCCTGCCAGGCAGGCTCAGAATCTTGAGGGGGCGGTGCTGCTCTCTGTTTTGTTAGTTTGTCATTCTTACATTCATGGTAACTAAACGAACCCAGTAGAAACCAGGATGTCCTGTGTCTTTCAGGAGTCAATTGAGTCTGTCATGAGAGGATGTGCTGTGGTGTTCAGGAGTCTATTGAGTCTGCCATGAGAGGATGTGCTGTGGTGTTCAGGCGTCTATTGAGTCTGCCATGAGGGGATGTGTTGTGGTGTTCAGGTGTATTTTGGAACGAATCTTGACTGCGTCATTGTGACATCACAGGCAGAGAGAGAGAGAGAGAGAGAAGACTGGATAACACTCAGTCTGCCTCCTCAAATGGCACCCTATATAGTGCACTACTACAGCCCTATTGGTCCTGGTCTAAAGTAGTGCACTATGGAGGGAATAGGGTGTCATTTGGGATGGAACCTCAGACTTGAATCACTGGACCTGGACACTGCTAGTTGTTCATACCGTATTGTTTTTAATGATTAACCTTGTTCTGCAGTGGCCTAAATCAGGGTCACACAGTGTTTCTTGGTATTCTTAAACAAATCTACTTTGAAACAAAAGTACACACCTCACACACATGGTTATGGGCTTAATAAAAAGAAGACACCTGTACCATGTCAGATATAGAGTTGAAATGTATTACATTTTGAGTTTAAATCCCAATATTACACTTTATATACATCACAGAAGACTGAAATATAACAAAACAGTTTATTAATGATGAAATGATTAAAAATATAAATGCCATTCCATCCATGAGACCTCTAGCAGTAGCTACACAGCCATGTTGTAAACCCATGGCTTTTCTCCTAAACAGGTTCAACTGGTTTTCTCATTATTCTGACATGGGGTCAATGTTACTAGACTTTAGCAGATGTTAAATTAATCAGTAACAAAAATGACACAAAGTCACTTGACATTGGGGAGGTGAATAAACTTTTCCCAAGGTTTCTTTCTCAGCACAAAGGAAAATCTCAATGATTTGACATGTTCTGGTTTTGAATTCAGACTGCAAGGTAAGGATCCTACCAGGGATTATTTATGTATGATGTTGGTAGAATGTATACATTGGGATAGTAGTAAGGATCCTACCAGGGATTATTTATGTATGATGTTGGTCGAATGTATACATTGGGATAGTAGTAAGGATCCTACCAGGGATTATTTATGTATGATGTTGGTAGAATGTATACATTGGGATAGTAGTAAGGATCCTACCAGGGATTATTTATGTATGATGTTGGTAGAATGTATACATTGGGATAGTAGTAAGGATCCTACCAGGGATTATTTATGTATGATGTTGGTAGAATGTATACATTGGGATAGTAGTAAGGATCCTACCAGGGATTATTTATGTATGATGTTGGTAGAATGTATACATTGGGATAGTAGTAAGGATCCTACCAGGGATTATTCATGTATGATGTTGGTAGAATGTATACACTGGGATAGCAGTAAGGATCCTACCAGGGATTATTTATGTATGATGTTGGTAGAATGTATACATTGGGATAGTAGTAAGGATCCTACCAGGGATTATTTATGTATGATGTTGGTAGAATGTATACATTGGGATAGTAGTAAGGATCCTACCAGGGATTATTTATGTATGATGTTGGTAGAATGTATACATTGGGATAGTAGTAAGAGGCCGGTGGGTAAATGACTAAGATTCAAGCCTCCTGTCAATTAGGGAGATTTGTTTCTTTATTGTGTGTTTAGTTGTACCTTTACCTTCCTGTAGTTGGCCATTTGGAAGGATTCTGTATGGAGGAATGGTCTAATATTACTCCCAATGTGTTCTCCCAAGGGAGGTACTGAACGGGGGTGTCAATTTTGACCGCTACTTTTTTGAGAAAACAAGTATTACTTGTTAAACAAAATAATTCTCTGAGCAAATGTATTAGTATAAAATCATTTAATTTACAATTTTTTTGAGCATACAATATAGCTCAGTATTTGAATTATTTATTTTATACAGTCATTTTTGCTCATCTTTATCAATGGTGTCAATAATTTGGGACCCCACTGTATGGTTCAAAGTTAGAGATATGTTGAAACTGGATCCATCATAATGATTCTACATATTATAGTATGCCATGGTCTTTACTGGCCTAAGGTTAAACTACTGTTATGTTAATGCTATACTATGGTGTTGAGTCACTAGACTTTGACCAGATATTATTGCGTCCAAAGATCAACTGTACCTAGAACATAGATACAGAGCCACTTGTCATCAGGAAGGTGCTCTCTCAGCACAACGGAAAATATCTCAATGATTTGACATGTTCTGGTTGTGAATACAGGCTACAAGGTAAGACTCTTCCAAGGGATTATTGTAAAGTGTGTAGGGAAATTAAATATATGGTGTTATTATAGTATAGAGAATGACAGTAAAACACTCAGATCTAACAGTCCATTTCACCTGGGACAGGTACGTGACAGTTCAATCATACAAAATGGCGCTAACTGGGCGTAGGCAAGTCAGATTCAAAAACATATTGTTGTTCATATCTCGTATTATAGGATTCGTATAATCGATTCGTTATATTTTATAATTTGTAAAAATTTTATGTATCATAATTCTGAATCATCTTTCAGAATTACAATGAGCTCCTACTTCCTGTGTAATTTGGTATGAAACCTGAACGTACTTTTCTTAACATTGATATTATGAATTAAATTCAATAATATCATAATTATAGCAGACCTGTTGAACAAAGCAACACACTAGAATGAGTGGAATTATTACAAGAGAAAGTGGGACATTATTATCATTTTTATTTTATTTTATTTTAGTTTTAGTTTTAGATCAGCTTTAATATTTCATATTGTAACTTCCATCAATCCCCCATTTTTATTATTACTATTATTATTATTATTATTAGCTCCACTACATGGAGAAAAGGTGAAAAATATCAGTCATGACTACGTGTTGATGAGATTGCATTAAATCTCCTGAACGTTTGGACGTATCTGTTAGTAAATATTTTATTTCTAAGAGATAATGAATAAAATAGAACAATTGACCTTCAAGAACTAGTTGTCACTGTGTTCACCACAACCAACATGCTGCATCTCTGTTTAGGGGTCAGTGGTCTAAAATGAGTCTCTCTGGGGAGAGAGAGGAGCGGGTCCCTGCCTCTAAAATGAGTCTCTCTGGGGAGAGAGAGGAGGGGGTCCCTGCCTCTAAAATGAATCTGTCTGGGGAGAGAGAGGAGGGGGGCCCTGCCTCTAAAATGAGTCTCTCTGGGGAGAGAGAGGAGGGGGTCCCTGCCTCTAAAATGAGTCTGTCTGGGGAGAGAGAGGAGGGGGTCCCTCGCTCTAAAATGAATCTTTCTTGGGAACATGACACCAAAGCTAAGAGGTGAGATGACAATGTTGTTTAAGAATTTGTAAGGAGTTTATTTCTAAAACGTTATATCTATATTTTCATGTTTGTTCTTTTCCATCAGAAATGATTGCTTATGGGTACCTTCATGTGTCTGTCAGATATTGTTGTTCTGAGATTTTAATTAATAGATTTTTGTGTATGAATTTTTGTTTTGCAAAACGCTATATAGCTGGAATGAAATGTTTGTATCCTGTATATTTGACAGTGATATGTGGTTGTCTCACCAGCACACACACACACACACACACACACACACACACACACACACACACACACACACACACACACACACACACACACACACACACACACACACACACACACACACACACACACACACACATACACACACACACACACACACATCTTTACCCACACACACACACACACACACACACACACACACACACACACACACAAACAAACATCTACAATACTACCGTCAAATCAACACACTCTTCACTCCTGTCTAAACCAAAAAGGGTTCTATCGCTTGCTTAATATATGGAACCACTAAAAGTTCTATATAGAAACCTTTTATAGGGTTCTTTAATCAGAACTCTAGAGGTTCTTCTTCCCTGAACCAAAATGGTTCCATATATAACCCTGCATGGTGCCATTTATGAATTATGGCTACTACTATTAAATAGGAATATTTTTAGCTAAGAATATAATTTATAGGAAAATTGGAATGGTTGAAAAATCCCAATATTCATTAAAAATTATCCTTAGAAATAGCAGTGCTGGGGATTTGGAAAGCCATAGTCAGTCAATCAACAACAGAATAATACTCTTATGAAAAATATTGACCTTTAATTTAGTCTGTGGATACTATGAGACTAGAAAGGTTATAAATGCATGTATGACATCACAGCACAGTTGAAAAAAATATGGCAGGTGGAAATCAAAAGAGGATGTTCTACGGAGATAGGTGGGCGGGGCTGAGAGTAGCAGAGGGGTGGGATTAAAAAAGATCATGATCGGTAATAGTCATTACTGTAAAAACTATAGATGTCTGAGTACTATCTATCCAAAATGTAATGTGTATAAGTAATTATTATTATTATATATATATATAAAAGTAATTACTGTGTATAAAAGTATTGTATGGGGGGTAGAATTGATCTTGTTTATATGCAAACACACTGGTGGCCAGGGAGGCATCTCTTTGTTTGAACGATGTCCCACGTCAACTCTGGCTGACTTCTTTACAATACAATACATTACAATACAGTACAACTTTGTCCATTAGTTACAGCAAACAACAAAAATGTATTTTCTGCTCCATTCATAACCCCCCCAAACAGCAGACCTCACACATACAGTTGAGACCAGCACAGGTTCAAGCTGGAGTGCAGCGCCCCTGGATGGAGAGCATGTTGTGGGGTTAAGGGCCTTGCTCAAGGGCCCAACGAAAGGTGAATGTTTTGAGGATGTGAACCCATTAGCTCTCCAGGGGTCAGATAATTTCCGCCCGTTCTTTCCAGCACAAAACTTTGAATGTTTCTTTTACATATAAAAAATAAAAATAAATGCATTTTACTAAAGTAAGCCACTGTAAAGACTGGGTTTAGTTTATTGTGTGGCTCTGCTCATGTCCGCGTTCTGGAATTGTCCACGTCCACGTACAGAACTGTCCGCGTCCACGTACGGTTTGGCGCCAAGCATACTGTCCAGTTACGCGCAGAGTGGTTTGAGGTGATCTTGGGGAACAACGACAGAGTTCGATACAGTGTTGAGATGCCGAAGTTTATTGTTCAATTTGCTTTTTGCTTTACGGTCAGGGACAGTATGAGTGTAGCCAGATCCTTTTCACTCGCTATTCTTGTTTAATTGTGTGGTTCACCGGATTCGTCCTCATCCTCGAGGGACAGCGAACGACCTGCTAGTTAGCCAAGCTAGTCGGTACAGCTAGCTAAGCTAGCTACTCTACCAGCAGCATCCTAGTTATCCAAGCTACCACTACATCATCACCGGCTGCCTGCATTTCTTGTGGACCGATGGAGCTCCCTGGTTGTTTCTTCCACCTGTTAAATACCGTGGAGGGCTTCTCCCTCTCTCGTTGACGGATGCTGGCTACCTACCATCCCTCTGTCCGGTTCTCCTCTCTTCACTAGATGGACGGTAACTTTAGTGTTTAACCCCTCTGTGTCCAAGGACTGAACTTTTGAATATTATTTTCGGGGCGTCTTAAGTGACATTTTTTATAACGTTTATTTCTGATAAAATTAGTTAGTTTTATCCGCCATGGAGCCCAGTTTCATAATATTACCTTCTGTCCCTGGTTATGAAGTAATCGCGAAACAACAGGCCTTATGTTTGGTCATTTTTCACCCTACCAGCTCATATTAGTTCTATTGAGCTCCGTGACACCGACTCGCCTTCAGAACGTTCTATTCCCAGCCCATTGTTCTGCGTCACAATGCCAGCTTCACTATTGTTATCAATGAGACCTGCCTGCGTTAACCCTGTAGGTTTACCTCAGGTAACTTACTATTAACAAGGTTACGGCTACTTGGTGAGCGTTAACCCTGTTGGTTTACCTCAGGTAACTTATTATTAACAAGGTTGTGGCTACTTGGTGAGCGTTAACCCTGTAGGTTTACCTCAGGTAACTCATTATTAACAAGGTTACGGCTACTTGGTGAGCGTTAACCCTGTAGGTTTACCTCAGGTAACTCATTATTAACAAGGTTACGGCTACTTGGTGAGCGTTAACCCTGTAGGTTTACCTCAGGTAACTTATTATTAACAAGGTTACAGCTACTTGGTGAGCGCGCACACTGTTCACCTGAGTACATGTTGTGGTCACCTATAAGTGAGGTGAGACACAGTTTAAGAGTCGATGGCTGGCGGATAGCCATCAAACATTAAACATTTTCTGGTCATGGTTAACCATATTTGTTTTAAGAAAAAAGTGTACAATCTAAACAATCTAAACATGTCCCTGTCCTCTTTTTCAAGATGTGGCAGATTTAAACAGCCAGAAGACATTTTTTAATTAAGAAATAACCATTCTTTTTGACGACTTGTATCGAAATCTTCGTTCGTAGGCATCAAATTGAGCGAATGCTGCGCAGGTTCACAGAGTTGCAAACCAAATGGGTATAATGGGGTGATTGTTGTCTAATCGGGTGGTCTAGCTAATGGATTTGTAGATCTGACGCAGTTGCTACCTCAGATTATGAGCATAGCAAGTGTCATGAATGAGTTATGTAGTACCCACATACGGCCACAAGGAGGAGCAAGAGTTTCATAAACCCATACTGTTTTTTGCCATATAAACCCTAAACCTAACAATCAATCAAATGTATTTATAAAGCTCTTTTTAAACCAGCAGATGTCACAAAGTGCTATACAGAAACTCTTACCCTAAATGATCTCACTTCAATAAATTTTAATAGAAAGTTAGCAAAAATAGATAAGATCTTACTACCATGGAAAGGAAAATACCTGTCAATTTGTGGAAAAA
The DNA here is from genome assembly GCF_020615455.1 of Coregonus clupeaformis. NCBI lineage: Eukaryota > Metazoa > Chordata > Actinopteri > Salmoniformes > Salmonidae > Coregonus > Coregonus clupeaformis. The sequence continues at coordinate 652,589 of NW_025533474.1, forward strand.
ATCACCCTGATTAACTCTTTAGTATTATCCCAGTTTACCTATTTGCTTATGGTCTTGCCTACGCCTAGCAAACAGTTTTTTAAATTATATGAGAAAAAAATATTCAATTTTATTTGGAACGGCAAGCCAGACAAAATTAAAAGAGCATATTTATACAATGAATATGAATTCGGAGGACAGAAATTATTAAATATTAAAGCATTAGACCTATCACTAAAATCTTCAGTCATCCAAAAGTTATACTTAAATCCGAACTGGTTCTCAAGCAAATTAGTAAGATTGTCTCACCCACTGTTCAAGAAAGGCCTTTTTCCCTTTATTCAGATTACAACCTCTCACTTTCAGTTATTTGAAAAGGGAATAATCTCCCCAAATGTCACTATTTCTAAAACAAGCCATAGAAAGTTGGTTACAATTTCAATTTAATCCTCCAGAAACGACAGAACAAATAATGCAACAAATATTGTGGTTAAATTCAAATATACTAATTGACAAAAACCTATATTTATTGACAGAATGTTTAAAAAAAGGTATAATCTTCGTAAATGATATCATCGGTAGGACTGGTGGAGTTATGTCGCACATGCAGCTAATAAAAACATATGGAAATGTCTGCTCTACCCAAAATTACAACCAAATAATTGCAGCCTTACCGCAAAAGTGGAAGAGGAAAGTTGAAGGGGGAGAAAGTAAGGAACTTGTCTGTCGGCCTTGCATTAAAGAACATAATTGGTTAAGGAAAACTGTGATAAATAAAAAAGTATATCAGTTTCACTTAAGGACCAAAGGATTGACAGCAGTCCCATATAGATTGCAAAATAGTTGGGAAGAGATCTTTGACGTACCGATCCCATGGCATAGTGTTTATGAACTGACACGCAAAACGACACCGGATTCAAAAAATTAGAATCTTTCAATTTAAATTATTATATAAAATTCTTGCTACCAATAGAATGTTATTTATATGGGGGATACAATCTTCCCAGCTCTGCAGATTTTGCTGTGAAGAGATAGAATCATTAGATCATTTGTTTTGGTTCTGTCCATTTGTAGCTTGTTTTTGGACACAGGTCCAGGAATGGCTAAAGGATTGCAATATTTACCTGGAACTAACCTTGCAGATAGCATTACTGGGTGATCTGAAAAGTCATAGTCAATCAATCAATAATATAATAATACTTTTAGCAAAAATGTTTATTTTTAATTCACAATCTGTAGAAGCAATGAGAATAGAAAGGTTCAGAACTTTTTGTAAAACATCACAGTATGGTTGAAATATATATGGCAAATAGAAATCCTATATGGATGGTGTTAAGAGATAGATGGGAGGTATTGAATAGAGTTGAAGGATGGGACTAATAACAAATAACAACAAATAATAACAAAGATAGCTAATAATGTAAGCATACTGTGTCCATAATAAGTATATAGGTTGTATGTTGGGAGCTTTTGGGAAAGAGCACAGTTAGAAAGATATGGCATTTAGAAGCAAACCGGATGGACATCATGAAAATGATCGGAGAGGTTGAGAGTAGAAGAAGTTCAGGAGCAAAAAAATAAATAGATAGGTATGTGTATATATGTATATATATATATATATATGTATATATATATGTATATATATATATATATATATATATATATATATGTATGTGTGTGTGTATGTGTATGTATGTATATATATATATATATAGATATAGAATTATTGTAAAATTAACTCTGTCCATAAGGTGTAGATAGTAAGTATAGACCGGAAGTAGAGGCCTGAGGCGTTGTTGTTCACTAATTTACTCCAAGTAGGGAAAGGATGGTGGGGTTGAAAAAGTAATAAAGGGGAATATATATATATAAAAATAAAAAAACATGGGGGATTGGAAGTGATGCAGACAATTACATTGATAGAAGATACAATCTATCTGCAATATTAAGCTGATCCATCCCCCCGAAAAAAAAAAAGAAAAAAAAAAAAAAATAATAATAATTTAAAAAAAAAAAAAAAAAAAAAATCTAACCCTACTTATAACCTATTTTGGCCGTAACCCTAACCCCTAATTCTAGGGTAGGGTAGCCTAGAACACTTTTAGAAACTATTTTAGTAATAATATTATCTTAGTAAATACAATTATAGTATTAAATAGCGTTTTGATTATTTTGTTGTTATTTTATTATATGTATAACTGCAAGACAGAACACTTGATAAACATTAGTTTTATTTTTCAAATGTGGTTTGAACTGGGTGACCTAGTAACCTCTGTGTGAAAGACCAGAAATTGGCGTGGGACAGGTTTGAGACTGATCTAAGGAATTAACAAGAAAAATATACTTTATTCTCAGCTGACTCACCAATGTCTGTACTTGAATTAATCACTTTTAATTGCTAAATATTTCCAATAGATGGCAGCATATGACCACGAAGCATCAGTTATAGGCTACAAGCACCAATATGATTAACATAAAATAGCATGCAACCAAATACTATATGTCCCATGATTTTCTGAAATGGTCACTCATTACTTTAGCTAGCTATATATCTCGTGAAGGCCTGTGATGCTTTTGGAAGAGCAATTAAATAGTGACTATAGCAGGTGTTGAACCCCCTGGTAAATAATCACTAGTCAGATGCTCCAACCTCAACCCTAGTATACATGCATTTTAAAATATCTAATATATCGATTAAACAACCTCGGAATAGATAAGACAAGAGTGTGTCTTCCAGCCCACCAATGAATTACATCATGCAACCCTCCCGGTTAGCAAATGTACCTCAACATGCCCCTCGCTTGCGCTAGAAGGCAGAGTGCTCGCTGCTGGTTGATGAATCTGACAATTAATGTACTAGAAAAATACGTTTTTCTCAACCAGAGGTGACTAAATTAATGTTCAGGCTTATTGATAATCGTTATAGTAATGAAGTATAATTTCAAAACATGAGCATAAAAACAGCTACTAATAAACATGAATCATCATTATATTATTTCACAGTAATCTGTTAAATGCTTTTTCAGTCGTTCCTCTTGCATTAGCAGTGTGGAAAGGGACAGTAAAAAGCGTGTGCAGGAGTTTTCCTGTGAGGGGGAGTGGTGGTGTATCCAGGGAGAAAACTAAACTAACCTTCTGAAATGTCATTCGTGGTCTAATGCTGCCATCTATTGGAATTATTTAGTAACTGCAGTAGTACTGAATAAAGTATATCCTTACTAAAGTAGTAATTACTCAGAATTGCAAAATATGACATTTTCTAGTTCATTTTACCACTTACAACCATAAAATAACAATTTATAGCATAACAAACAATGAAACTGACATACACCAAAAACAACATACATTTAGTTAACTATATATATATATATATATATATATACAGTGGGGAAAAAAAGTATTTAGTCAGCCACCAATTGTGCAAGTTCTCCCACTTAAAAAGATGAGAGAGGCCTGTAATTTTCATCATAGGTACACGTCAACTATGACAGACAAATTTAGGGGAAAAAATCCAGAAAATCACATTGTAGGATTTTTAATGAATTTATTAACAAATTATGGTGGAAAATAAGTATTTGGTCAATAACAAAAGTTTCTCAATACTTTGTTATATACCCTTTGTTGGCAATGACACAGGTCAAACGTTTTCTGTAAGTCTTCACAAGGTTTTCACACACTGTTGCTGGTATTTTGGCCCATTCCTCCATGCAGATCTCCTCTAGAGCAGTGATGTTTTCGGGCTGTCGCTGGGCAACACAGACTTTCAACTCCCTCCAAAGATTTTCTATGGGGTTGAGATCTGGAGACTGGCTAGGCCACTCCAGGACCTTGAAATGCTTCTTACGAAGCCACTCCTTCGTTGCCCGGGTGGTGTGTTTGGGATCATTGTCATGCTGAAAGACCCAGCCACGTTTCATCTTCAATGCCCTTGCTGATGGAAGGAGGTTTTCACTCAAAATCTCACGATACATGGCCCCATTCATTCTTTCCTTTACACGGATCAGTCGTCCTGGTCCCTTTGCAGAAAAACAGCCCCAAAGCATGATGTTTCCACCCTCATGCTTCACAGTAGGTATGGTGTTCTTTGGATGCAACTCAGCATTCTTTGTCCTCCAAACACGACGAGTTGAGTTTTTACCAAAAAGTTATATTTTGGTTTCATCTGACCATATGACATTCTCCCAATCCTCTTCTGGATCATCCAAATGCACTCTAGCAAACTTCAGACGGGCCTGGACATGTACTGGCTTAAGCAAGGGGACACGTCTGGAACTGCAGGATTTGAGTCCCTGGCGGCGTAGTGTGTTACTGATGGTAGGCTTTGTTACTTTGGTCCCAGCTCTCTGCAGGTCATTCACTAGGTCCCCCTGTGTGGTTCTGGGATTTCTGCTCACCGTTCTTGTGATCATTTTGACCCCACGGGGTGAGATCTTGCGTGGAGCCCCAGATCGAGGGAGATTATCAGTGGTCTTGTATGTCTTCCATTTCCTAATAATTGCTCCCACAGTTGGATTTCTTCAAACCAAGCTGCTTACCTATTGCAGATTCAGTCTTCCCAGCCTGGTGCAGGTCTACAATTTTGTTTCTGGTGTCCTTTGACAGCTCTTTGGTCTTGGCCATAGTGGAGTTTGGAGTGTGACTGTTTGAGGTTGTGGACAGGTGTCTTTTATACTGATAACAAGTTCAAACAGGTGCCATTAATACAGGTAACGAGTGGAGGACAGAGGAGCCTCTTAAAGAAGAAGTTACAGGTCTGTGAGAGCCAGAAATCTTGCTTGTTTGTAGGTGACCAAATACTTATTTTCCACCATAATTTGCAAATAAATTCATAAAAAATCCTACAATGTGATTTTCAGGATTTTTTTTCTCAATTTGTCTGTCATAGTTGACGTGTACCTATGATGAAAATTACAGGCCTCTCTCATCTTTTTAAGTGGGAGAACTTGCACAATTGGTGGCTGACTAAATACTTTTTTGCCCCACTGTATATATATACTATTTATTTAGATGGGTGACATTATCTGCCAAAGTAAAACCCCTGTAGTAGGTGAACCAAAACATTTAAAGGCCATTTTCTCAAAAGTGAGGTTACAAGTTTATCATCTTTCAAAGCAGAATTACTTTCCCATTGTTCATCAACTATAGTGTATGATATACCTTTTTCTAGTTGAGTCTCTACTTTTATCCAATGTAAAAAACACAATTTCAAATTTTCCTATATAAAATCGAGCCGGTCGGTCACATTTGACTGTGTAAAACCTAGCAGTACTACCTATTTCTCTGAGAGTGAGGCACAATATATTATTACTGTGTAAAACCTAGCAGTACTACTTATTCCTCTGAGAGTGAGGCAGATATATATCATTTTACAAAAAAATTACTATATTTGTCTCTCTGAAATGAAACCATCAAGTGATAGATTTTAAACAAATACATGTCTGTCACTGAACAACCCCATACCATGATTAGATAGTGAAAAAACACACCAATCTCTTTCATAATTTCTTTAAACAATAAAAGCTAATTTATGAACATTTCTGAAAATGGATATATAGCGTTTTGGAATGAAACTCATGTTTCCCCATCTGAGCTCAGAGTAGATGAGAGACGTAATGTTTGTCTCTGTTGTGTTGAAGCCCAATCAAGCAGGAGAGACCAGCCTCCCCTGTACCCAGCTGTGTGTCCATGAAGAGTGACTGGTCTATGCACCCACCTATATACTTCAGAGAGGGAGACTTTTCTACTGAACAAAGGTAAGAATAACTCATGGGTCATGGTCAGTGAGTTAAACAACACTGTCTCTAGTCATTTCTCCTCTCCCATTTTCCCATTTCTTTTTGTTGTTTTCATAATCCATAGGCTAAACCTTTTTTCCATTTTCATAGTCCTAAAACAATATTAAAGAAACACAACATTCCCTCCCTGTGAGTGTGTGTGTGTGTGTGTGTGTGTGTGTGTGTGTGTGTGTGTGTGTGTGTGTGTGTGTGTGTTTGTGTGTGTGCACTCCTGGATGAGGAGATGTAATCTCATGTTTTTTCTACAGAAACCAACAGGAGAGTTCAGATTCAGAGATTCTCAGTGGTCAGTCTTCCCAGAGTCATCAAACAGACCTGGCCTCCATATTCAGTGTATGTGGTCCTGTTATGTACATTTGTTTTTGTTTACCTCAAGTAAAGTTGATCTGTCAATCATCCATTCATGTGTTAATGAGAAAGCATTTAGTCTCTTGCTTAACTTATTTACTTGATTTATTTCAGTTGCTTGAAGAGAATATTATGACATTTGTTAAGAACGAGCTGAAGACGTTCAAGAGGATTCTTAGTCCAGAACTCCCAGAAGGCTTTGAGAGTCAGAAGCAGGATAAGGAAGTGGTGGATGCTGAAGATGAGAAGCAGGAGAGCAGTGCCAGAGAGGGGGCTCTGAAGATCACACTGCACGTCCTGAGGAAAATGAACCAGAAGGAGCTTGCTGACACACTGGAGAAAAGTAAGAGCTGTTTGCCTCATGTTGAATGCTGTTTTAGAAAAAAACATTTAAAAGCTGTAGCTAAAGTACAGCTAAAGTAGCTGTGTAACTCAGTGATATTGTAGCAGCCTTAACACAACACCTAGTGACCTCATCAAGTAGCAGCAGGGATGTGTTGTGGTGATTAATTCAAATCAAATCAAATCAAATCAAATTTTATTGGTCACATGCGCCGAATACAACAGGTGCAGACATTACAGTGAAATGCTTACTTACAGCCCTTAACCAACAGTGCATTTATTTTAAACAAAAAAGTAGGAATAAAACAACAACAAAAAAGTGTTGAGAAAAAAGAGCAGAAGTAAAATAAAGTGACATAAAGTGACAGTAGGGAGGCTATATATAAAGTAAAATAAAGTGACAGTAGGGAGGCTATATATACAGGGGGGTACCGTTGCATAGTCAATGTGCGGGGGGCACCGGCTAGTTGAGGTAGTTGAGGTAATATGTACATGTGGGTAGAGTTAAAGTGACTATGCATAAATACTTAACAGAGTAGCAGCAGCGTAAAAAGGATGGGGGTGGGGGGGGCAGTGCAAATAGTCCGGGTAGCCATGATTAGCTGTTCAGGAGTCTTATGGCTTGGGGGTAGAAGCTGTTGAGAAGTCTTTGGACCTAGACTTGGCACTCCGGTACCGCTTGCCGTGCGGTAGCAGAGAGAACAGTCTATGACTAGGGTGGCTGGAGTCTTTGACAATTTTGAGGGCCTTCCTCTGACACCGCCTGGTATAGAGGTCCTGGATGGCAGGGAGCTTTGCCCCAGTGATGTACTGGGCCGTACGCACTACCCTCTGTAGTGCCTTGCGGTCAGAGGCCAAGCAGTTGCCATACCAGGCGGTGATGCAACCAGTCAGGATGTCTCGATGGTGCAGCTGTAGAATTTTTTTGAGGATCTGAGGACCCATGCCAAATCTTTTTAGTCTCCTGAGGGGGAATAGGCTTTGTCGTGCCCTCTTCACGACTGTCTTGGTGTGTTTGGACCATGATAGTTCGTTGGTGATGTGGACACCAAGGAACTTGAAGCTCTCAACCTGTTCCACTACAGCCCCGTCGATGAGAATGGGGGCGTGCTCAGTCCTCTTTTTTTTTCCTGTAGTCCACAATCATCTCCTTTGTCTTGGTCACGTTGAGGGAGAGGTTGTTGTCCTGGCACCACACGGCCAGATCTCTGACCTCCTCCCTATAGGCTGTCTCATCGTTGTCGGTGATCAGGCCTACCACTGTTGTGTCGTCGGCAAACTTAATGATGGTGTTGGAGTCGTGCCTAGCCATGCAGTCATGGGTGAACAGAGAGTACAGGAGGGGACTGAGCACGCACCCCTGAGGGGCCCCCGTGTTGAGGATCAGTGTGGCAGATGTGTTGTTACCTACCCCTTACCACCTGGGGGCGGCCCGTCAGGAAGTCCAGGATCCAGTTGCAGAGGGAGGTGTTTAGTCCCAGGATCCTTAGCTTAGTGATGAGCTTAGAGGGCACTATGGTGTTGAATGCTGAGCTGTAGTCAATGAATAGCATTCTCACGTAGGTGTTCCTCTTGTCCAGGTGGGAAAGGGCAGTGTGGAGTGCGATAGAGATTGCATCATCTGTGGATCTGTTGGGGCGGTATGCAAATTGGAGTGGGTCTAGGGTTTCTGGGATTATGCTGTTGATGTGAGCCATGACCAGTCTTTCAAAGCACTTCATGGCTACAGACGTCAGTGCTACGGGTCGGTAGTCATTGAGAGAGAGAGAGAGAGAGAGACAGAGAGAGAGAGAGAGAGAGAGAGAGAGAGAGAGAGAGAGAGAGAGAGAGAGAGAGAGAGAGAGAGAGAGAGAGAGAGAGAGAGAGAGAGAGAGAGAGAGAGAGAGAGAGAAAGAAAGAGAGAGAGAGAGAGAGAGAGAGAGAGAGAGAGAGAGAGAGAGAGAGAACATTAATAATACCATCAATAAGAGATTTATACAGACAGTTAAGAGAATAAATTATTATAATTTAAACTTTAGAACACAGTTTTACAATACTGTAGGCATTAAATCAGACGTAATATTAATATCCTCTGTGTTATTTCTTCATTCAGATGAGCTTGCTGTGATTTGCCAACGTGAACTCAAATCTAATCTAAAGAAGAAGTTTCAATGTGTATTTGAGGGGATTGCTAAACAAGGAAACCCAACACTTCTCAATAAGATCTACACAGAGCTCTACATCACAGAGGGTGGAAAAGGAGAGGTCAATAATGGACATGAGCTGAGACAGATTGAGACAACAACCAGGAAACAAGCAAGACCAGAGACTGCAATCAAATGTAACGACATCTTCAGACCCTTAACTGGACAAGACAAACTTATCAGAACTGTGCTGACAAAGGGAGTCGCTGGCATCGGAAAAACAGTCTCCATTCTGGACTGGGCTGAAGGAAAAGCAAATCAGGATGTCCAATTTGTATTTTCATTCCCTTTTCGGGAGCTGAATTTGATGAACAGGGAAAAACACACTTTCATTGAACTTCTCAATCACTTCTCAATGGAAACCAAAGAATCAAGAATCTCCAACTACGACAAGTACAAAGTTCTGTTCGTCTTTAATGGTCTGGATGAGTGCCGACTGCCCCTAGACTTCCAGAAGAACAAGATCTGTTGTGATGTCACAGAGTCAACCTCAGTGGATGTTCTGCTGACAAATCTCATCAAGGGAAATCTGCTTCCCTCTGCTCTCCTCTGGATAACTACCCGACCTGCAGCAGCCAATCAGATCCCTTCAGGGTGTGTTCACCAAGTGACAGAGGTACGAGGGCTCAATGACCCACAGAAGGAGGAGTACTTCAGGAAGAGATTCAGTGATGAGGACCTGGTCAGCAGAATCATCTCACACATAAAGACATCAAGGAGCCTCCACATCATGTGCCACATTCCAGTCTTCTGTTGGATTTCTGCAATAGTCCTTGAACACATGCTGAAACATAAGAGAGAAGAGATGCCCAAGACTCTGACTGAGATGTACTCACACCTTGTGGAGTTTCATACCAAACAGAGGAATGAAAAGTATCTTGGGAAAGAAGAGACAGGTCCACACTGGAATAAAGAGAGCATTCTGTCACTGGGAAAACTGGCTTTTCAACAGCTTGTGAATGGCAATCTGATTTTCTATGAAGAAGACCTGAAAATGGCTGGCATTGATGTCAATGAAGCCTCAGTGTACTCAGGATTGTGCACACAGATCTTTAAAGAGGAATGTGTGCTGTACCAGAACAAGGTGTACTGCTTCGTGCATCTGAGCATTCAGGAGTTTCTGGCTGCTGTATATGTGTTCCTCTCATTCATCAACAACAATGAAAATCTAATGGCCGAACCGCAATCAACATCCAGCAACTTTTCTGTGAGGATCAGAAACAAGCCTGAAGTTACTGTCTACAAGAGTGCTGTGGATAAAGCCTTACAAAGTGAGACAGGAAACCTGGACCTTTTCCTCCGCTTCCTTCTGGGCCTCTCACTGGAGTCCAATCAGAAGCACTTACGAGGTCTACTGACAAAGACAAGAAGCAGCTCACAGAGCCATGAAGAAACAGTCAAGTACATCAAGGAGAAGATCAGGGAGAATCCCTCTCCAGAGAGGTGCATCAATCTGTTCCACTGTCTGAATGAACTGAATGACCATTCTCTAGTGGAGGAGATCCAAAGCTTCCTGAGCTCAGGAAGTCTCTCAAAAGAAGAACTGTCACCTGCACAGTGGTCAGCTCTGGTCTTTGTGTTGCTGACTTCAGAAAAGGAGCTGGATGTGTTTGACCTGAAGAAATACTCCAGATCAGAGGAAGGTCTTCTGAGGCTGCTGCCAGTGGTCAAAGCTTCCAGAGCTGCTCTGTGAGTACATCAAATGACATTTAAGTACTAATCATCAGGAAGAAATGTTCAGAGAAATATATGTATTATAATATGTATATAATTAATTTTGAAAAACATATTGAATCAATGCATTGATGTTCACTTTAGTATAACAATATGACCATACAATTCTAGGAGACAGAAGATTAATCTATATGTTGTTTAAGAGAATAAACCAAATGCATCTGCCATTGTCCTTCTACACTACTGGTGTTAAATTAACAGTTTGTGAAATCATGATCATCTCTCTGTCAGGCTGTCAGGCTGTCTAGTCACAGAGGAAGGCTGTGCTTCTCTGGTCTCAGCTCTGAAGTCAAACCCCTCACACCTGAGAGAGCTGGATCTGAGTAACAATGACCTGAAGGATTCAGGAGTGGAGCTGCTCTCTGCTGGACTGGGGAATCCCCACTGTAAACTGGAGACTCTGAGGTCAGTATTCCTGTAGTTGGTCAACAAGTGATAACTGTTCACCAGATCCACATGTGTTTACCAGGCACACATAGTCCACACCATATGTGTTTGGACAGTGAAGCTTACAGTTTTACATTTGGTGCTATGCTCCATCATTTTGGATTTGATATAGAATGTTTCATATTAGGCAACAGAACAGAATGTCACCTTTTATTTGAGGGTATTTTCATACATATCTGTTTTACAGTTTAGAAATGAAAGCACTTTATGTATCTATTTCTCCCATTTGAAAAGGTCGTAATAATTTCGACATATTCACTTCTATTGTATTAAAGTAGTCTAAAGTTTAGTATTTAGTCCAATATTCCTTACCTGCAGTGATTATATCAAGCTTGTGATTCTACAAACTTGTTGAATGCATTTGCAGTTTGACTTGGTTGTGTTTTAGATGATGTTTTTCCCAATAGAAACTGAATGGTGAATAATGTCCTGTCATTTTGGAGTCACTTCACTTGTATTGTCAGTAAGAATAGAAGATGTTTCTGAACACTTCTACATTCATGTGGATGCTACTATGATTATGAATAATCATGAATGAATCGTGAATGATGATGAATGAGAAAGTTACAGAGGAACAAGGATCATACCCCCTCTGTTATTGGTAATGGTGAGAGGTTAGCATGTTTTATTGTAGCCTCTTCAACTCTCTCACTCATTATTATTCATGATTAATTCATGATCTTTCTTAATCAACGCATCATCAGGATTAATTTAGTTGTGTTTAGAAACATGCTATCTACTCACTTAGATTGAAGATGAATCTAGTCATCATCCACCATACAGTTACTATTGGACAAAACATAACCCAAAACACAACCAAAACAAACTGCAAATGCAACCAACGAGTTTGGGACCAAATACTAAACTTTTGACTACTTTAATACACTATGAGTGAATTTGTCAGAATACTTTTGACTTCTTCAAATAGGGTGACTAGATACATAAAGTGCTTTCATTTCTAAATGACAAAACAGATACGTATGAAAATACCCTCAAATAAAAGGTGACAAAATATACTGTCACCTCATATGAAACATGTGGTCCTCTGTAGCTCAGCTGGTAGAGCACGGCGCTTGTAATGCCAAGGTAGTGGGTTCGATCCCCGGGACCACCCATACACAAAAAATGTATGCACGCACGACTGTAAGTCGCTTTGGATAAAAGCGTCTGCTAAATGGCATATTATTTTATTTATTATTACATTTGATCTCAAATCCTAAATGTATAGAGCCATATTTAAAATGTTAGCTTCACTGTCAAAATAGATATGGTGTGGACTGTATACTCAATACAATCTAAATCTGATATCTCACTGTCTGTCTTTTGACTGATACTGCTTTTTAAACTGGTCTGGTCAGTCTACTCAAATATTTGTACTATACATTTCTCTATCTACAAGGAATACTTTGATAATTTGTCATTTCTAATAATGATACATTCATTTATGAATAGATATGGCAGGTTTCAGGACACTGATATATCTTAATATGTAGAAAAAATATACTGCCACTATATTCACCACCAAAGAATAGCAGTGTGATTTTAATATGATTTGACTCTTTGCAGGCTGTCAGGCTGTCTAGTAACAGAGGAAGGCTGTGCTTCTCTGGTCTCAGCTCTGAAGTCAAACCCCTCACACCTGAGAGAGCTGGACCTGAGCTACAATCACCCAGGAGACTCAGGAGTCAGACTGCTCTCTGCTGGACTGGAGGATCCACACTGTAAACTGGAGACTCTGAGGTCAGTATTCATTTACATTTACATGTTAGTCATTTAGCAGACACTCTTATCCAGAGCGACTTACAGTTACTGAAGGCATACATATTTTTATTTTATTTTTCATACTGGCCTCCCGTGGGAATCGAACCCACAACCCTGGCGTTGCAAACGCCATGCTCTACTACATCCCTGAGTATTCCTGTAGTTGGTCAACAAGTGATAACTGTTCACCAGATCCACATGTGTTTACCAGGCACACATAGTCCACACCATATGTGTTTGGACAGTGAAGCTTACAGTTTTACATTTGGTGCTATGCTCCATCATTTTGGATTTGAGATAAAATGTTTCATATGAGGCGACAGTATATAATGTCACCTTTTATTTGATGATATTTTCATACATATCTGTGTTACTGTTTAAAAATGAAATCACTTTATGTATCTATTTCTCCCATTTGTATATGTCGTAATAATTTGGACATATTCACTTATATTGTATTAAAGTAGTCATAAGTTTAGTATTTGGTCCATTATTCCTTACCTGCAGTGATTATATCAAGCCTGTGATTCTACGAACTTGTTGAATACATTTTGCAGTTTGTCTTGGTTGTGTTTTAGATTATGTTTTTTCCCAATAGAAACTGAATGGTGAATAATGTCCTGTCATTTTGGAGTCACTTCACTTGTATTGTCAGTAAGAATAGAAGATGTTTCTGAACACTTCTTCATTCATGTGGATGCTACCATGATTATGAATAATCATGAATGAATCGTGAATAATGATGATGAATGAGAAAGTTACAGAGGAACAAGGATCATACCCCTCTGTTATTGGTAATGGTGAGAGGTTAGCATGTTTTGTTGTAGCCTCTGTAACTTTCTCACTCATTATTATTCATGATTCATTCATGATTTTTCTTAATCAAGGCATCATCAGGATTAATTTAGTAGTGTTTAGAAACATGTTATCTACTCACTTAGACAGACAATTACTCCAGTCATCATCCACCTTTCAGTTACTATTGGGCAAAACATAACCCAAAACACAACCAAAACAAACTGCAAATGCAACCAATGAGTTTACAATCAAATACTCAACTTTTGACTACTTTAATACACTATAAGTGAATTGGTCAGAATACGTTTGACTTCTTCAAATGGGGGACTAGATACATAAAGTGCTTTCATTTCTAAACGGTGAAACAGATATGTATTAAAATATCCTCGAATAAAAGGTGACATTATATACTGTCACCTCATATGAAACATTTGATCTCAATTCAAAAATGCTGGAGTATAGAGCCACATTTCAAATGTTAGCTTCACTGTCAAAATAGATATGGTGTGGACTGTATACTCAATACAATCTAAATCTGATACCTCACTGTCTGTCTTTTGACTGATACTGCTTTTTAAACTGCTCTGGTCAGTCTACTCAAATATTTGTACTATACATTTTTCTATCTACAAGGAATACTTTGATAATTTGTCATTTCTAATAATGATACATTCATTTATGAAGAGATATGTCAGGTTTCAGGACACTGATATATCTTAATATGTAGAAAAAATATACTGCCACTATTTTCACCACCAAAGAATAGCAGTGTGGTTTTAATATGACTCTTTGCAGGCTGTCAGGCTGTCTAGTCACAGAGAAAGGCTGTGCTTCTCTGGTCTCAGCTCTGAAGTCAAACCCCTCACACCTGAGAGAGCTGGACCTGAGTAACAATGACCTGAAGGATTCAGGAGTGAAGCTGCTCTCTGCTGGACTGGGGAATCCACACTGTAAACTGGAGACTCTGAGGTCAGTATTCCTGTAGTTGGTCAACAAGTGATAACTGTTCACCAGATCCACATGTGTTTACCAGGAACACATAGTCCACACCATATGTGTTTGGACAGTGAAGCTTACAGTTTTACATTTGGTGCTATACTGCATCATTTTGTATTTGAGATATAATGTTTCATATGAGGCGACAGTACATAATGTCACCTTTTATTTGAGGATATTTTCATACATATCTGTGTTACTGTTTAAAAATGAAACCACTTTATGTATCTATTTCTCCCATTTGTATATGTCGTAATAATTTGGACATATTCACTTATATTGTATTAAAGTAGTCCTAAGTTTAGTATTTGGTCCCATATTCCTTACCTGCAGTGATTACATCAAGCTTGTGATTCTACAAACTTGTTGAATACATTTGCAATTTGTCTTGGTTGTGTTTTAGATTATATTTTTCCCAATAGAAACTGAATGGTGAATAATGTCCTGTCATTTTGGAGTCACTTCACTTGTATTTTATTTATTTATTTATTTCACCTTTATTTAACCAGGTAAGAAGCCAGTTGAGAACAAGTTCTCATTTACAACTGCGACCTGGCCAAGATAAAGCAAAGCAGTGCAATAAAAACAACACAGAGTTACATATGGGGTAAAACAAAACATAAAGTCAAAAATACAACATAAAATATATATACAGTGTGTGCAAATGTAGCAAGTTATGGAGGTAAGGCAATAAATAGGCTATAGTGCAAAATAATTACAATTAGTATTAACACTGGAATGATAGATGTGCAAGAGATGATGTGCAAATAGAGATACTGGGGTGCAAATTAGCAAAATAAATAACAATATTGGGATGAGGTAGTTGGGTGGGCTAATTTCAGATGGGCTGTGTACAGGTGCAGTGATCGGTAAGGTGCTCTGACAACTGATGCTTAAAGTTAGTGAGGGAGATAAAAGTCTCCAGCTTCAGAGATTTTTGCAATTCGTTCCAGTCATTGGCAGCAGAGAACTGGAAGGAATGGCGGCCAAAGGAGGTGTTGGCTTTGGGGATGACCAGTGAGATATACCTGCTGGAGCGCATACTACGGGTGGGTGTTGCTATGGTGACCAATGAGCTAAGATAAGGCGGGGATTTACCTAGCAGTGATTTATAGATGGCCTGGAGCCAGTGGGTTTGACGACGAACATGTAGTGAGGACAAGCCAACAAGAGCATATAGGTCATAGTGGTGGGTAGTGTATGGGGCTTTGGAGACAAAACGGATGGCACTGTGATAGACTACATCCAATTTGCTGAGTAGAGTGTTGGAGGCTATTTTGTAAATGACATCGCCGAAGTCAAGGATCGGTAGGATAGTCAGTTTTACGAGGGCATGTTTGGCAGCATGAGTGAAGGAGGCTTTGTTGCGAAATAGGAAGCCAATTCTAGATTTAACTTTGGATTGGAGATTCTTAATGTGAGTCTGGAAGGAGAGTTTACAGTCTAACCAGACACCTAGGTATTTGTAGTTGTCCACATACTCTTGGTCAGACCCGTCAAGAGTAGTGATTCTAGTCGGGTGGGCGGGTGCCAGCAGCGTTCGATTGAAGAGCATGCATTTATTTTTACTAGTGTTTAAGAGCAGTTGGAGGCTACTGAAGGAGTGTTGTATGGCATTGAAGCTCGTTTGGAGGTTTGTTAACATAGTGTCCAATGAAGGGCCAGATGTATACAAAATGGTGTCGTCTGCGTAGAGGTGGATCTGAGAGTCACCAGCAGCAAGAGCGATATCATTGATATACACGGAGAAAAGAGTCGGCCCAAGAATTGAACCCTGTGGCACCCCCATAGAGACTTCCATAGGTCCAGACAACAGGCCCTCCGATTTGACATATTGAACTCTATCTGAGAAGTAGTTGGTGAACCAGGCGAGGCAGTCATTTGAGAAACCAAGGCTATTTAGTCTGCCAATAAGAATGCGGTGGTTGACAGAGTCGAAAGCCTTGGCCAGGTCGTTGAAGACGGCTGCACAGTACTGTACATTATTGATCCCGGTTATAATATCGTTTAGGACCTTGAGCGTGGCTGATGTGCACCCATGACCAGCTCGGAAACCGCATTGCATAGCGGAGAAGGTACGGTGGGATTCTAAATTGTCGGTGATCTGTTTGTTAACTTGGCTTTCAAAAACTTTCGAAAGGCAGGGCAGGATGGATATAGGTCTGTAACAGTTTGGATCTAGAGTGTCACCCCCTTTGAAGAAGGGAATGACCGCGGCAGCTTTCCAATCTCTGGGGATCTCAGACGTTACGAAAGAGAGGTTGAACAGGCTAGTAATAGGGGTTGCGACAATTTCGGCGGCTAGTTTTAGAAAGAAAGGATCTAGATTGTCTAGCCCAGATGATTTGTAGGGGTCCAGATTTTGCAGCTCTTTCAAAACATCTGCTGTCTGAATTTGTGTGAAGGAGAAGCAGGGGGGGGCATGGGCAAGTTGCAGCAGAGGGTGCAGAGCTGGTGGCCGGGGTAGTGGTAGCCAGGTGGAACGCATGGCCAGCCGTAGCAAAATGCTTGTTGAAATTCTCGATTATTGTAGATTTATCGGTGGTGATAGTGTTTCCTAGCCTCAGTGCAGTGGGCAGCTGGGAGGAAGTGCTCTTATTCTCCATGGACTTTACAGTGTCCCAAAACTTTTGGAGTTAGTGCTACAGGATGCAAATTTCTGTTTGAAAAAGTTAGCCTTTGCTTTCCTAACTGCTTGTGTATATTGGTTCCTAACTTCCCTGAAAAGTTGCATATCGCGGGGGCTATTTGATGCTAATGCAGTATGCCACAGGATGTTTTTGTGCTGGTCAAGGGCAGTCAAGTCTGAGGAGAACCAGGGGCTATATCTGTTCATAGTTCTGTATTTTTTGAATGGGGCATGTTTATTTAAGAGAGGAAATTACTTTTAAAGAACAACCAGGCATCCTCTACTGACGGAATGAGATCTATATCCATCCAGGATACCTGGGCCAGGTCAATTAGGAAGGTCTGCTCGCTAAAGTGTTTTAGGGAGTGTTTGACAGTGATGAGGGGTGGTCGTTTGACCG